>NC_133660.1:210613837-210737499 GCF_037893015.1 Macrotis lagotis | reverse complement strand
CTATTTAGTCTTGTTTCAAAAAGAACTGGCCTTTTCAATGATGGCCAAAAAAGTTCCGTTTAAGAAACAGTTTGATAGAGTTAGATGAGGCTTTCATTTTTTTAATGATGAATCTTCTATTCAATTTTCAAAAAAATTATGGTTTAAGGAAATTTGATACTTTTTTTCTTGTGGGAACTGGTTATGGCTCAAGTATATAATTTTTAGTTCAACTAAACAAATGTGGTCAATGCCTACTATGTGCTAAGTTTTGTGCTCATCCCTGTGGATATAAAGACAGATATAGTATAGACTCTACTTTAAAGGACTTGGCCACCTCATGGGGGACTGGGGGACAAAGGCACACAACCAGAACAAAAAAGGACAATGAGATAATGAAAATGCAAAATACTATCCAATACCATATTGGGAGAAATTCAAAGAAATAGAAATCACTTTCATATGGTTGAGTAGGAGAAGGCCTGGGAATCGCTTAGTGGATTTGGACATTGGACTATGGAGGAGAGGAGGAATTTGGCAATGGGAGAGGGGGCATTCCAGGTTTGGGAGATCCAGGGAGGCTAAGTCATCTGTCTGAGGTTACAAAGAGAGGAAGGGGCAGGAGCAGAATTTGAACACAGGTCCTCCAACTCCTAAGCCCAGCACTTTCTCTCTGTCCCATGCTGTTTCAATAATATATGTCTACTCACATGTGATAATAGGATAGTGTTACACGAACTACTTCCCTTTTATAAGTACTGTGAAGAAAGCCTGAAAATCTTAGACTGGCTCTGTGATTTCAATGTTATAGGGAACCCTCCAAATAAGGAAACTCTACTAATATGAGTAGGCAACTTCTCTGCAATTTAAAGCCTTGGAGAGAGGTCAGGGATACCAAAAGGTTAAATAACTTGCTCAAGGTAACACAACCAGTAGGTGTGAGAGACAAGACTTAAACCCTGGTTTTTCTGATTCCAAGCCCAACTTACCACTTCTGGTCCATAAACCTTAACGATGCTATACTGTATCATTTGTTTGTAACACAATTACTCCTCAAAAATCCTTCCCTAATACCTAAAACTTTGAAAAAAATTAAGCACATTGATCAATGAAATGATCAAGCAGGATGATTTCAGAGGATTAATGATCAAGAATCTTAACCACTTCTAATATATATAGGCACAATATCAATATTGGCACAATAAACATGGAATTTTGTTTTGCTTGATTACATTTATTTGTCACAAGAATTTTGGGGTTTTTTTTAGTGTGTGTGTGTGATTTATAGGAGGCAGATTGGAGGAGATAAGGGAAATAAACTTGTGAATTGAAAAGACTAAACTTTAATAAAATAAGTAAATTATATTTCCAACCTTTTTTACTCCAATTTCTTAGTATTAATGTTAAAGACTACTTAGTCCTTTGAAGAAACATGTGTCTGTTTGTCTGTTTGTCTATCTGCCCCCCCCCCCATTAGTGGACCCTCTATCAATCAATCAAAATATAACAACCACAAGGAAGTTCAGTGAGATTTATTTTAATAACAACTCTTCCTCATGATTTTTCTAGGGCCTAATTGCAGGTAGCCATCAATAAATTAGTTTTCTGTCTTCTTCCCCTTTACAAAATATATGTCCACAGTTTTTTTTGTTTTTATTTTCATTTCTTCTCATGAATCATTTGGCACATAATTATCAGTCACTCTAAACTGACATGTAAATAAGTTATATTCTAGAAAGGAAATTCCTTAGGTCCTACCTGGCAACAGGAACAGAAAGATCCTTCAGATGATGTTGTGTCTGGCAAGGTAGAACAGGCTTCTGCAGGTGATCTAGAACTTCGTGAACAAACACAATTCCATTCAAATCACAGATGACAGATGATAGAGTAAAATTATAGATTACGTGGGAGATATTGTAATATTTGCCAAATAAAATTCATGTCTCATTTGGAATAGTGCCTCCAACTTCTTGCAGGTCTATGGTGACTCTAAAACATCCATTCTGAAACCCACTTTGACTTTTTAGGGTTGTAGGTAGTGGACATCTTTAGCTCCTAGAGGCTTTAGTATTTGTTTTTCAAGAAGTGTTCCCTAAACTTTTTTGGTTCAAAACATACATTTGACCTTGCTAGGGAAGAATGCTAATTTGATCTCGGTGGTCTCTTAGCTTTAAAAAAAGGGTCTACATTTTTGAGTTGGAGAAGAGAAGATTTGGCAGGTATATGATCACAGTTCTTAAATATTTTGAAAGACTTCATATAGCTATTGAACTAGAATTATTTTTGTTTGGCCTCAGATGACAGATGTAAGAATTATAAGGGGAGGTGAGAGGGAGACAGATTTTTGCCACAGATTATGGGAGAAACTCCTTAACAATTAAATCTATCCAACAATTGGATAGTCTGCCATGGGAGGTGGATAAGTTTCCCCATCACTGAAGGTGTTTAAACAGAGGTAAGATGACTCCTTGCTTGGGATGTTACAGCTCAGTTGTTTCAGTCATATTTGAATCTTCACAACTTCATATGAACTTGGCAAAAACACTAGAGTAGATTGCCATTTCCTTCTCCAGGTCATTTGACAGATGAGGAAACTGAGACATATCGAGTGACATGAATTACTTGGGGGTCACACAACTAGTAAGGGTCTGAGGCCAGATTTGAATTTAGGTTTTCCTGACTTTAGGCAGGTTTTCTACCTTCTGTGCATCTAGCTGTCTCAGGAATATTCTAGAAAGGATTTACTGAATTAGGTCAAAAATTGAGAATAGCCAGCCTATTTTTTTCTTTCCAATTCCAAGATTCAGTGATTTTATGAAAGTCTCTGATTACTGTTTTTCTCATGTGATTAGAGGAAGGGAGAGAGATGGTAACTATGTATAGATTCTTGTAAGCAAGGGATGAGAGGGAGATTTATTTCTAGATAATAATTTTGACCTACACATATAATAGGAAAGAAGGGAAACAATAAACAACTAAGCTCAGCCCCTTGAAAATTGACCTGCTTGCCCTCTCTGATTTTATCCCATTATTCAGGAGACAAGTCTGCTATATTGCTTGCACTAAACACATACATACACACACCCACATTAGCCACCCATCCCCCTTCCCCTCCAGTTATCACTACTTTCATGTTCTATCCTATTGACAACAAAAAGACCTCATATCTCTGTGATTATTGAAAGTATGGGGGAACACTCATCGAACTGGAGGTTCTAAAGATAAATATTTGATCAAACTGTTTATAAGTAGGAAGGAAGTAGCTGACTCTTGGTCTTAGCTCTGATAAAAAAAACAAAATGAAACTGAATAACACAAAGTTGAAACTAATGGATATAGTATAGATTTTGAAATATGAATAAATTTTAATTATGTTTGTCAACTCTTTACATAGGTAAGAGTTGACTGAACACTGAGATCTAGGGATGAAAAGAAACAGTGCAAATGTTAACAAGTTCTTCTGTGATTAAATGAATAGAATTTCTTGGCCTGAAGCACTAATAATCCAAGTATAAGCAATATAAGAAAATATCATACCGAAATAATATAATGAATGTACCTTTATCTCCTCGATGCACCTGTATAGAATCAGAAAATGATGCTGGATGATTTACAAATAGAAATTCCCAGAAGATTCAATATTAGATATTTGAAAATATATAGATAATAGAATTATTATTCAATATTAGAATGTCAAAATAGAAATAATAAAATTAAATTTAATAAGAGATAAAGAATTCAGTCAAAACTGACCCAAACATATATATTGCAATGGGATTAAGTGATTTGCTCAAGATCACACAGGTAGGCAATTATTAAGTGTCTGAGGCTAGATTTGAACTCAGGTCCTCCTGACTCTAGGGTCAGTGCTCTATCTCCTACTCCACTTAGCTGCCCCTCCAAACATATTTTTATAATCAGGGCAAATTTTCCTGGTTTAGCGTTGGGAGCCAGGGTCTCCAAACTGTTTGACACAGTCACAGCAAGAAGACTCAAGGCGGTTACACCACCTGATGGAACATTTCCTTCTTCAATATATATAGGGATTCCATGTATACCCATATTTGTAGGACTAATATTGACTGCAAAACTTACTTATCCTAATAGTGGAACGACTATAAAGGAAGTATTCCAGAGAAATTCCTTGAATAAAACAGATTGTGAACTTTGTCCAAATTTAACAGAACTGCCTCTCCCTGAGGCATACAAAAGGCTTCAACATTATGAAATCTTTGGAAGATACAGCACTGGGAGTTCCAGGGAGATGTCAGAATATATACAGGGAAAACAGATACAAGATGGGTCAGATAGAATTCCAGGGAAATTAACAGTTTTGCTCCCCTTATCATACACAGGAATATGTGATAAAGATAGTGAAAGAATAGTTAGTATAGGTAACCAATATGTGAACTCTAACAGCCTTAGTTTATTGGGAAAGAATAAAAAAGTCATAGTGGCGTCTACCAACAAGGCCTGAAAGGAAAATTGGTTATTGAAGGAGTCAACTGACAGGTGGACAAACATAACTGCCCTCACTATAGGTTGTCAAGGGAGCATATCCAAAAACATTACATATGTGGCACAAAAACATAAAAGCATTCCATTAAATGAATTATATGAAAGATTATTATCAGGAAAGTTCTGCTTAATTAATAACTTTACTATGCAGCAACAAACTAGGCAACAGACAGGTTGAGGTCATCACGGTCTGAGCAGGGACAAGAAAATTAACTACATGATTGATAATCAAACTTGCAACCACATGAATAATATGATTGATAATGAAAATTGTAAACTTTTGTAACCAAGGAAATAATTTTGGCTTGCTTGCTTGATGCTTATATGATTCTGAGACTATAAAAATAAATCTGAGCAGCAGACAGTCAATCAACCTGCTCCTGCCTTTAACCCCTTTGCTGACTCAACCCATTTCGTGGACTCTATCCCTCCTGTCAGGTTCCAAGGACCCCTTAGAGGCTGGACCCCCGCAGTTTAGAAAGATTACTTTAGGAAGAAAACTGGGTTGGCCATTTCAATTACTTGTATCTTCTTTCTGACACTTATTAAATGGGCACCTTAGGGTTTCTAAATGCTCTATAATTTACATGTACTTTCATTTAGAATTTGCAACCTTAAGCTGGGAGTTCCCGAGATGAATGAAGTTAAAAATTTTTTAAAATTCAGGCCAGGTCAAAAAAATAATCCTCCTAACTTACTCTGCTCCTTGAAGTAAGTTTTATACTATAAATTGAAATGCAAAATCTTTGATGTAACCTTGCTCTTTTGTAGTAGAAAGAGCATAAAATTTGGCTTCAGAAGAGATGAACTTTAGTTTTTGGTCTTCTTCAGCATAGTTCAGCAGAAATAGTGCTGGCATTAAAAGAAGGAAAGTAACTGGGTTCAAATCTTAAAACTTCTAATTATTAGCTAATTTAATTATTTCATTAATTTAATTGGTAAATATTTAACAGAATAAATTTTTAAAAATGGAATGTTGTTGTTACTCAGTTGATTCTGACTCTTTTGTGACCCCTTTTAATTTTTCTTGGCAGATACTAGAGTGGTTTGCCATTTCATTCTGTAGCTCATTTTCTAGATGAGGAAACTGAGGCAAACAGGATTAAGTAATTTGCCTGGGGTCACACAGAAATGTCTGAGACAAGATTTGAATTTAGGAAGATGTCTTTCTGACTCCAGTTTCTGAGCTTTATTCATTGCCCTAGAATGGAATGTATGATATTAATATGTGGTTTTCTTAGCCAATGTGTGAACTGCAGGAATCCTTAGGTATGATTTTGTGGCTCCCAATTCTGTTTGAGTTTCACATCACTACTCTACCATATTCACTCCAGTTCTAAATATAGGAGTTTCAATAAACAACCCAGCCTTAGCAGAATATTTTCAAGGCTATTATAAATTGCTTTATATACTTTGTCATCAGTAGTTAAGATTAACTTTACATTCATTGAAGTTGAGCAAAACAATTCCTCATTATTTCTCATCACTCTACCTCCACCTCCATCCCTTAGCCAATCTATTGTCAAAGGTCCTAGATATCACCCTTGCAACATCTCTCTAAATATCACTTTTTCTTCTCCACTACTGTCACACCTTCTTTACTTCATCCTTGGATTATTGCAACAGCCTTGGATAGCAACCATAATTCTCTACTCACTCAATCCATTCTTCATTCAGTCAGTAAAGGGATTTACTTAAAGGGCAGGTTTGATTATGTCACTGCTTCCTCCCATTCCCCTATTCCCAGTGGCTCCCTATTGCCTCCAGAATCAAATTGCCATATCCTCTGGTATTCAAAGACTTATAAAATAGTTCTCTTGCTTCTACATTACTAGTTTCCTTACACTTTACTTCTTATTATCCATGTTTTGATCCAGTGACATGGGTCTCCTTGCTATTCTGTGAACAAAATTCTTCATCTTTTGGCTCTGGAAATTTTGTCTAGCTATCCTCCATACCTGGAATTCTTTCTCTCCTCATTTCTAATAGATTCTCTGACTTCTTTTAAGTCTCCAGCAAAATCTCATATCCTATAGGATGCCTTTCCCCGAATTTTTCTAATTCCAATACCTTTCGTCTTTTAATTATTTCTTAGTTATCCTGTATATAGTTCGCATATATTTGTTTGCTCAATGTCTCCCTCATCAGGTTGTAAGCTCCTTAAGGTCAAGGACTGTCTTTTGCTTCTTCTTTTTTTTTTTTTTGTATTCCTATAACTTAACCCAGTGTCTGGCACATAGTAAGCATTTAATAAAAGTTTATTGAATATTTTATTTATTAACTGTGTGACTTTGGATAAGTAATTTCCTTTTGTCTGGCCTCAGTTTTCTCATCAAGATGAGACTAGATGGTCCTAAAGTTTCTTTAAGCTGTAAATTCAGTGGTATCATTTAGAAAAAAATTACTAGAAATAACATTTAACATCAACATAAACAATTAAACTTGTTTATTATCTTTTAACATTTAATTTAATTGATTTCAATGCATGCTTACACTTTTCTAATACCTCACCCAAAGGATTCATCACAATTTTTGTTGAATCATTATCATGCACTTTTCATTGTATGATCCATAATTATTGTATACTCTATTCTTCTAGTTTGACTTTTTCCCCATTCTGTCTGTCATAAAGGTCTTCCCATATTTATTTATATTCCTCATAATTTTCTTTTTTTAATTATAAAATTTAACTTTAGCTATACCCTAACCACTTTGCCTTAGGCAAGTTAATTGAATTCTTTCTACCTCAGTTTCCTCATCAGATAATCAATTATATATGACAGTCTGTGCAAAATTTTACTTGCTTCCCACTTCTACAAAGGAGGGAGGGATTTTCTTCTTGTGTCCAAAGACTTTTAAAGAGAGACCATGATTTTTTTCATCAATGCATATATATATTCTCAGTTAAGGGGTTTGCCTGTTTTTTTTTAAGGGTTTTCATTCATAGTTAGTTACTACAAAGGTTAAAATATATGCCAAATTAAAAACTACGTCCTGCACAAAGTTCAAAGAGAAGATGGATCCTCAATTATTAGCCAAATACACCAGATACTATCTAGGGATAATTGTGCTGATTTTATCAAATTTTGGGAACACTAGACTTCCTCAATGATAGAGCATTTAATATGAACTTAGTATATATAGTGTGCTGAAGGGACTCAAAAAAGCAAGCAAGCCAGTCTCTGTTCTTGAGGAGTTTCCATTCTAATAAGGGTCTTCTCTTAACATAACAAATAATTCCCAACACAAAGGATAACTAGAAAGGGAGGAATCTGTCTGTGGGATGGAGATAGTCAAGAAATGAGAAGGAAACCAGAGTCGGGCAAGATTAGGCAAAAGTTTTTTAATCAGAGTCCAGGGTGGTTCCTTGGCTAATTGTGGCCCCTAACCTTGACTCTCATCATTACCATTGATGGGAGGTGTCACAATGTGATGCTGTTTCTCACAGGTCTGAACAAAACTTATAGAGGGGAGGGGTTGGAAATGCTAGCCCAAGTGGGGATGGTAAGACTATGAAGTAGAAGCCTGAATCCAAGCAAAATAAGGCAACACCTTACCAGTAAGAGCTCAGGATAGTTTCAGGGGTAGAGTCAATGAACTCTATCATCATTCAAGAGAAATGATCCTAATTATCCACTATGGAAAAATAAAGTGGATAAAAATGCATATAGCTTAGGTTATTCTATGAAGGTTCTTAGATAACTCATTGAACCAATCCAACAGAATATTATTACGTTATTATATCTTGGACTGACTTTGCAGATCGACAATAAGAGGAACCCCAAATTGAATGGGATTAAGAAATCCTATTGTACTGGCCTTGGAAAATTGAACAATATTATCAATCTACTTGCTGTTGCAAAAACCTATTTTTCTTTTTTTTTCTTTTTTTGAATTTTTTTCAATTTCATGCAAAGGTAGTTTTCAACATTCATTGTTTTTTCAGCTTTTGAGTTCCACATTTTTCTACCTCCCTTCCTTCCCTCCCCCCACCATGACTGCATGTAATCTGATGTAAAAGAACAGAAGAGAAAGAAGGGAAAAAAATCATGAGAAAAAACCCCCAAGTTTTCAAAGGTGAAAATAATGTGCTTTGGTCTGCATTCACAATCCATAGGGTTTCCCCCCCACTCCTAGATATGGATGGCATTTTCCATCACAAGTCTTTTAGAATTGTCCTTGATATGCCATGCAAATTGATCTAGGAAACGCTCTCATGCATGTTGTTTCTCTCTAATTCTCAATATCATACTGCATCATTCAAAATAAATTGTGACATTCACTTTAGCAGATACAACCACAATCTTTAGAATTCCATTTCTTCCAATCTCCCTCACAATCAATCTTGAACCAACATTTGCCCAGTTCAAACCATATTTTACAAGTGGAGTGAGGCAGATTAGTCTGATCTGAAGGCAAAATTTGTTCTACCAAAATTCTACCCTCAACAAGGAAAAATTCACTTTAAATTCACCTTACTCCTGAGGCCAGTCTGCACATTTTCACTACAAAATTTGAGGTTGAATATTATGAAATTGAATCTATTGGCCTAGGTCCACTTAGAAGTGACATTTCTCCAAAATGAGTTCTAATAGGGGACAACTAGGTGGCCTTGGGATCAGGAAGACTTGAGTTCTAATCTTACCTTGCTGTGTGACCTTGGACAAGTCATTTAAGCCCATTGTCTTGCAACCTCTCCCCCCACCCCAAAAGATACACCTAATATGAGTACTAATAGAACCTGGCCAGACATTCAAATCTTCTCTGTTAGATTTATTGCACTAAGACTTCAGCACTATAACCATGCTGCTTCTGCCTCACTTACAGAGGACATAGCATCAACTTGTAATACCAGCTCTAACCTAGTTAACAAAGTTAAATCCAATTTCCCTAGACTTCTTCAAGATAAACATTTAATAGAAATGTTGGGGAAAAACCACATTAGTGGCTTAACTGGTCTCATTTTCTGACAGAAAGTCTAAATGAAATATTTTCCCACTCTTTTATTTTGCTCTCAGCTACTCATGAATCCTACTTAATGGCTTAGAATCATTTCCTTACCATTAGAGATACTTATTACTCTCATATTTATCTTAGCTGCCCTCATCAAGGATACCTGTAAAAGATTAAGGTCATCACATTTCTTTCTTTCTTTTTTTAAGGGTTTTTTTTTTTGGCAAGGCAAATGGGGTTGAGTGGTTTGCCCAAGGCCACATAGCTAGGTAATTATTAAGTGTCTGAGGTTGGATTTGAACCCAGTTACTCCTGACTCCAGTGCTGGTGTTCTATTCACTGCGCCACCTAGCTGCCCATCACATTTCTTCAAGTCCAAGATGAGCTAGCCGCTAAGGCTTCTCATGATGATTATTTCAATGCATTGAAATCTTTTTTACCTGTATGCACAAGGCTTAGCTATGCTATACCACAACCTTTCTCTAGCAGACAAATTTCATAAAGTAACAGAGTCAGCAGTTAGCATCCATTCTGAAAAATTAGTTAAAATGGCAAAAAATTTGGCTGAGAAAATTTTGCAGTTTTGCCCTTAACTCTTTAGTGTATCTAAGTCATTTTTCTTTCCTGAGACAGATCTCAAAGACAAATCAATTCAACAATTTTTAAGAATGAGATGAATTTGAGAACATGAGAAACAAAGCACTTTGTATATAGTAAATAACAGTTAGTTAGTTAGTTTCTAAACTATGGTGCATAATCAAATTATCCCCCTTTACCAGGAGCCAACTGTAATAAGAAGAGCAAAATTATGGCCCAAATTTTATATCTGGTCAAATTTTGTCTTTAAACATGTCCAATTGGAGTTTATTAGATACGAACTCCAATTTCAACCTGATTTTAATTGTATATTTACAGCAAAGCAATCATTACAGACAAGGTCAGGTAGATGTTTGAGTATAATAGTGAGGTTTATAACCTTAAACACAACTCTAAGCTATATCATGCTAAAGAAAAAGGTCATCAGAGATTAATCCTTGCTTTACTCTCTGGAGAGTTGGACAACATTGAAGATAAATTCAACCCTTTACTACAGGTATCCTCTGATCAAAAGATTTAATTAATTACTGTTTTAGTGCCAAAAGAAAAGGAACTTAAGGTAAAAGAAGATACTTCTTGAAACAATCATGTATGAGACAGTTATATCAAGTATTAGCTGAATTAAATCTTAAGAAATAAATCATACCATTTATCAGAACTCATTCTGTAATGACAAACACAACACAATTGCATTGCATTTTAGACAAAATTGCTAAGCAAGTGACATCAAAGAATGCTTTCTTAATTTACTTAGATTACAAGTCATGGTGCAATACCTTTTCACCTGAGTTCCAAACACCATTGTGTATATAATTAGATAGAATGTTTCCCCAGGTTGTAAATAAATCTTAAAAAATAAATCATTCAGTCTATCAGAATTCATTCTATGATGACAACTGCAACACAATTACATCACTTTAGACAAAATTTCTCAAGTGACATTATAGAATACTTTCATAATTTATTTAGATTATGAATAACTGTATAATACCTTTTGACCTAAATTCCAGACATCATTGTGTACAAAGTTAGATGGAATATTTGGAACAGGATGTTTTTCCAGGTTGGATCATGGATACCTATGATGATTTTTAGAATTCAAGATAGATTGAATCCTCCAAAACAAGGTCTTGATATGCTCCCACAAGAGAATGGTAGAATATGTATTCAAGGAGGGTTTACTGTGAAGGTATGAAGAAGAAGTTTTAAATTATCTTAACTGGCTCATAGAGTTGCTAACCTTTGAAAAGTTTAGTCTACAAGGAGATATAATTGGCCAAGGATATAACTAATTGTGCAATGACCATATAATCTTACCAAAAGTGCCTGCAAGGACACACTCTTTAAAGAGTTTAAACTTCCTTAAGACTAGGTCTTGTTCTAAAGCCAGGACAAGTGATAGACTATCTGAATACAGCAAAAGGATGTACACCTTTTTAAGGTGCGCCAGCACCTAATTTCTTGAAAATATTTTCCTGGTTTACTGACAACATAAGTGAATTTTATCAAGATTTTCTTGCCTAAGCTCTAGTTGCTTAATTGTTTCTCAAGTGGATTTTACATCTTGACCTTCATTGATTTCTGGCAGACTTATGTATACTATAGAGTAAAATGTATTCACACCAAAAGATGTGCTGAAACCTATATCTGGTAGATACAATTAGTTTGGCCAGTTTTGGGAGATCTACCTTCCCCTGCAACACTGCTTTCAGTTATGTTTTACAGTATGGTTGACCCTGTAATTTTTCAAATTTTTCTAATAAGAACTGCTTTTTTCAGATTGGTGTATCATCCACCTATGATCATCCATCAAGTGGCTAAACTAACACCATCTTCCTCTCCATGTGAAATTGCTGTATGTTCAGATCCCACCTGTTTAAATATGTGCTCCCTTAGGTGACAGAAATTGTACTTAAAAGTTGGATAGAAGCATCTATTAGTGATATAACTGTTTCTTTAGAATCTTAAGATTAATTCAAGTGAAGGAGAAATTCTTGTTGGAGACAAACTCAATGGAAACTCCTTTCCCAATATGAATGAGTTAACTCTTCTGAAAAAGTAATGTTGCATATATTGACAATGTTAGACAAATTTTAGAAGTCTAGCACCATCATAACTCTTAGTTTAGGAGTATGAAACACAGTATGGAAGAAAGGAAAATGTTTAAGTCATAGGTCATTAAAATTTATTATCACTCAAAGTGGGATTAAGATACTCAACTTCATTATCCAATGTGGCATGGAAGGAGCTGGTAAACTCAGGAAGGCAACATGGTGGAAGGAATTTTAAGGTTTCCTTGCTCCCTCTATTACTGAACAATTTACATTGACATCAAAGTATCTCCTGAAGATGTATGTCTATTACATTCAAACCTGACATTAGTCTTGAGCCAGATCATTTATAAATTGAGGAAGTCAATTCCTATATGTTGGATCAAAGTGTTTGATAAGATAAAGGGACTATAACTAGGCTTCCAGAAAGGAAATTAGGCAAAATGTCAGAGGACTTAATAGCAGTTTGTGATTGGATTAGAATTAAGGGACCTATTGATGGAAATTTAGGTTCTTTGTTAGAGAAGATATTAATGAAAAAGGAGTGGAATTATCATCTGTCCCTCTTGTGCTTGAAGGAATATTAACTCATAGACTACCTGCTGCCTCAGATGATAGGGCTGGTCTTGCAACATCCTTTTTTTTTAGGTTTTTTTTTTTGTAAGGCACATGGGGTTAAGTGGCTTGCCCAAGGCCACACATCTAGGTAATTATTATGTGTCTGAGATCAGATTTGAACCCAAGTACTCCTGACTCCAGGGCCGGTGCTTTATCCACTGTACCACCTAGCTGCCCTGGTCTTGCAATATCCTTAAACATTATTTCAACCCATGTTTTTATTTACTACTGACTATATGTTTGACTATGCTTGCTCACAAAAAGACTAAATGATCCATTTCCAGGCTGTTATTCATGGATTTAACTTATTGTCATCATGTTTATGTTATGGAGTATTTAATAACAAAGGAATATATTTTTTTCTGGTTTTTTGCAAGGCAATGGGATTAAGTGGCTTGCCCAAGGCCACACAGCTAGGTAATTATTAAGTGTCTGAGGCTGGTTTTGAACTCAGATACTCCTGACTCCAGGGCTGGTGCTCTGTCCCCTGCGCCACCTAGCCACCCCAAAGCAATATTTCTAATAATCAACTGTTCTTCTTGCACCAGGGAAATTGAAGAAAAGAGTTCCTGCTCACAAAGTCTTCATCATACACTGGCATCAAGTTTTGCAATTTACCTATAGAATATAATACTGAGCCTAAAGCCTGGTATGGTGATTCTGTTGTGGCAGCAGCATTTAAATGTGGTCAAGAAATATTCCAATCACTTTATTTTTTTTCCTATATGGAAGTGTTTATTTTACGAAGCCAATAATAACCTCTTCTCCCTAAGTCAGATAATGAAAGTGAAATTATCATTTTCAGTATAAAAGCACCAGGGGTCTTGGAATGAGAAAACAAAAAAACTAAAATTCTTCTTTGATGTGAAAACAATCCTAATGTAGTTGTAGCAAATAAAAGTAATGTTTGAACAAATGAAATAATTTAAAGAAATAAAAGGAATTAGTATGGTAATTTGCATTTAATCTGTATCTGCTTGAAAAAGCTTCTGAAATCAACATTTGACACCCATGGTTATTTGTCATTAAAATAAAGTTTACAAAATAAGAAGTGATAAAAATGGACTTTTACTGAAGCAGCATTACCTGTGTTATAAAGACTGAACTTAATGGCTCATCACACCCACTCTCTAAAATTAGATTTATACAAGACTCACCACCTTCCTGTATAAATAAAAGGAATCTCTTTGCTGATATATGTTTGTTGACAAACTTTTACCTAAATTTAGATATTGTATTGTATAGCAATCTAAGACATTCAAAACACAAATTTTATATTTCAACTCATTAGGTAGATAAATATTTCAAAACTGGAATGAAATCCAATTATATAATGCACAATATAAAGAATTATTAAGGCCTACATTACATGGATTGCTTTTCTCTTGCAGACTACATAGGTACAAGGAAGTGGCAGCTAGGTGACACAGTGGATAAAGCACCTACTCTAGAGTCAGGAGGACCTGAGTTCAAATTTGGCCTCAGACATTTAATAATTACTTAGCTGTGTGACTTAGGGCAAGTGACTTAACCCCATTACCTTACCCCCCCCCAAAAAAAATAAAATACAGAATAAGCTCTGTGGTACTTCAACTTTTTGAAAATTAAGGGGTTTAAATACAACAATCCTTTTATAGGAAGATATCTAGTCATTTAAATCATTTTTTACAATGGTTGTTTCTATATTTATTTGCATCAGATAATCAACTAACATGGATGATACATGTGATTTGCCAGGAAAGCAAAACAAAACACCATCTCAGATTGAGTATATGTACACATATAATTCTCTTAGGAAGTCCTATTAGCATAATTTTTGCAACTAGCCTAAAGTATATATTTAAGGAGTTTTTATAACATGTTTGTGATGTTGATCTGTTTAATTCTTATGCCAACAGTTTTCTGATGAAGACAGAATTGTGCTTTATGCAATAATGGAAACCTCGAAATAATTACTCTAAAGCTCCTAAGACCTATGGGGGAATAAACTAGGATGATCTACAAAGATAAGATGAAATTCATCATACTGGAATTATAACTACAAGAAAAGTCCATACTAGGAGACAAGCCACCATTAGAAGAAGGCAATACACAATAGTCTAAGATGTATCTTTAATGCTTTATCTCAACCCTCCATTCTTAGTGTGAGGTTTAGTCTTCAGTTCAGACCCAGCAGAAATTGACTGTGCAACTTTCCATTGTGTTTATTGTACAGACTATGTGCTTTCTAGACTGTTCCTTCAGAGCTACACTACTGTGCTTCTTGTCCCAGCAATTTGAGAGCATGCAAATTCTCATGAAGTCATCAATAAGAACAAGCCATATGCCTTCATCATAATTGGACATGTCATCTGCTATCATTGTACTGAAGTCTAAAAGAAAACAACAAATATCTGTATGATATTACAACAAAAAATTGTTCCACAAGTCTAGGATAAATCTGTTAAATACCAAATTTCAGTAGGCAATGCTCATTTCTAGCTAATCCTTTTTTGTCCTGGTTTCCTTGCAAAATTGAAAGCAAACTGGTAAAAATCACTAAATTGTCTTGGGTCATTCAACTCTTGTCCCTCTTGGTTATCTGGGCCTTTAGCTTTTCTATGTTGTCACATTCTAATTCTGTCACACCATCCATGATCTCCTACTTTGAGAATTAACACTGTATTGCTGCTCTGAACTTACAAGCAAAGATTAGTACACTAATATTGACTGGGTCAGGTGCTATCAAATTACTATATATCATCTATACAAATTTTATTTTCAATTGAGAATATTTGTGTCTATTATTTAGCTACTCTAACTTCTTTCTGTCTAATGATCCTTTAACACTTTCTCATTTGGGATTTTAAAAAAATTATCTGTTGCCCCATCTAACTTCCAGTCATTTTGAGACAGACAACTCACAGCTACTTTTTTTTACTAGATTGTGTGAAGATAATACACTGACAAATTTTATCTTTCTGGGATGATTTCAACTTGTTCTGCCCTTGTTTCCATCTTCTGAACTTGTCTTTTTAACATTTAAGTTGGTTGGACAGTTCTCTGGGAATCCATATTGGTCTCTGAAGACAATTTCCTCTCTTCTTTCAATTGCCCAAAGGCACATAGCTAAGTAGTGATGGTAAGCCAGGATTAGAATCCAAGTCTGAATCCCACTCCAGAGATCTTTCCACCAAATTATGCTGCTCCCCTTGTGCCATGACAATGTCAAACTTTCCCTCCCCTGTCTGTGCTCACTCCCACTTGGGGCCCCTATGTGTGCCATGGTGCTTCGAGTTCCCTGGTTGGACCTTGGCCCTGCTACATAATCACCTACACATTGGAGAAATTGTCTTTGAGATATATCTTCCTCTCTACATGAATTCCTGATATTATCTATCTAGTATACCACTACTATGGGAGAATAAGTGTATTAGTTGAAGAGCTACAATCTGTTTCCCTTCCTCTGGGGTCATTGTCAATATTAAGATGGCTTACTTATGCATTATTCTCCTTGGTTGACATCAACCAAATATTGGATGTTGCTTCAAACTAGGAACAGCCTCAATCGTGGCTCTATCAGAACTTTTACTACAAAAACTAATGGTTTAATTATTGATGGACATAAAGGTGATTGGAGTGATCAGAATAATGAAAATGGATGATATTGAGAGGTCCTCAGTCTGTGCTCTAGATGTTCACTCATTACTTGGATGCTAAAAACCTTGTCAAATACAGTTGTAAGTCCATCTTTCTCACAATACCTGCCTTTTATCCAGCTAACAAGTGCTTTGTTCATAATCTCAATCAATCTCTACCTACTAGTCCTAATAGAAACCTCTCTATACTGACATCGCTGACACGCAAAGAAAATAATCTTACAGGTAGAAGGCACCCCTGCACCCCTTGCAAAAATCCTAGGCAATGATTTCTGTGGAGCTGCTCAGGAGAATTTGTATATTGAATTATCATTGTCAATGCACCTATTTGCAGCTCATTACTATCAGCACTCAGGTCCTGTACTTCCAGGAGCATTGACTTATGGACCTAGTGATAGAACAACTCCTACAGCTCCCTGTGGATCATAAAGCACAGTGGTCCTCTGGAGAAATAGAATTAGGGTTGACTTGTCATCAGCAATTTGTGCCTCATATACCAAACTACATTATGCCCTTCCAGGTCTGTCCATAATCTGATAAATTATTTGCTTGTATGTGTGAGGCTGCTTTATCAGTGTTAGCAGCTATAGAATCCTTTCCTATCAGCTCAGGCAGATTTTGACCTGGCTAAACTGATTCTCAAAGAATGGAGAAGCCTGCAAGAACTTGTAGATCAACTTCACTGTTTTCTAGAACTAATATGAATTTGAGCAGTGACAAGATAGAAATTGTGACCTCAATGGACTTATTCTTCCCTTCCTCAAGAAAATACATTTAAAATATCACTATCAGGATAGGCTTAGTCTTTAACTCAAGCTGCTCAGCTGAATATTATTCCTATGCCAGGGGAATCGAAGAATTAGAAGAGTTGGGCAGATTACTGTAGTGAGTTGTTGTAGCTTAAGTATATACACTAGCAGTGATATAAGTTATTTAAGAAAAAAAAAGAATCATCCTTGATCACTGAACAGCTGGGGGAAGCTAAGTCCATCATAGTTGATCAGCACAAAATGTTGCTATTATGGGTATAATGGTTCTGCCCATTTCTCTCAGTATCAGTTCATGCAAGTCTTTCCAGGAAAAACTATCTTTTCTTTTTTTTTAACTTATCTTTTCAATGAAACTATCCTTCTGTTTGCAAAATAGAATATCATGATCTCAGAAGAATCAAAATAGCAAGAGATTCAAGGAGCAATGGAAACACATGGTGGACCTAAGTAGACTGTAAGATAGTTTGAATGATTATATATGAGAGGTAGGATGAAAAACAGTCAAGTTTATATATGATTGGGAAAAGAGAAGGGTTTTGGTCTACTTGTAAGAATGAATAATGGACAGCCCAATTGTCTGCTGCACTGATATTCATGAAATATTGAAAGGATCAGAGAATGGACTCAAGTGTATTGATGAGATGCTCAAGGTGGGGTTTGTAAAAAAGATGTAGACCAAACTTACAGTTGGGATAAAATATGTACTAGTTGAATTAGAGCTAGACTGACAAGATCAATGATATTTTAAGTATCCCTGAGATAATGACTTGCTTTTTTTCCTCTACTAGTAATTTATTTATTCTAGATAAGCATGTATTAAGTCTACAATGGGCCAGGCTCTGGGTTAAGTTCTAAGCATAAAAAGAAAAGTAAAAGTCAGTCTCTTCTGTCCTTGAGTCTAATAGGAGAGATTACATGATAGCAATAATATATATATATATATATATATCAATATCATAGCAAAAATATATATGCAGGATATTGGAGATGAACAACAAAGACAAGGCATTAATGTATAGAAAAGGAACTTAACTGTATTTTAAGAAACATAGACATAATCATTAAAATACATTGCAAACTGTAGGACCACCTTTTCTAGGATGTCTTATTAAGGTGCCTCTGTGAAGTGCCTCCTTTTGTAGAATCTGAGAATTCTGGAGATGGATGAGTCTTTGGAGGTCTTCTAATGCAACCCATTCATTTTACAGCTAAAGTAACAGAAGACTTAGCTTTCTTTCCAGTAAAACACATTGCCTCTCCACTAACCCTCAACAGATGGTCCATATAGTCTGTGACATACACCAAGTTTTGTGCTATGTTAAATAACATCATGTTAAGGTTTCCAGGGTATTTTATGTGTCTCTTGTTGAAAATTCTGTGACATTGAAAGATATATTCTCTCTTTGCTTGAAAAGGTCTCTATTGTGTGATGGTAGACAGTCTCTTTAAATCAGCTCTGTTATAGATACCTAGGGCACTGGAAAAGCATGTGCTTTTGTAATATAGAATTTGTTCCCCTTTACCATTTTTTTAAAATAGAACTGAAGGAGATTAATACTTACATCGCTTAAATCCTTCAAACTGATCTGCCTGGAAGAGAAAGAAATATATGGTTACATAAAACATTTCATAATAATCAAGCTAAAATTATTCCAAGTCCTTAAAAACTTTGATTACATTTTCATTGCCAAATTAACAGCCCTTGGTCTGGGGAGAAATTTATAGCTACTATATAAAAGTAAAGCCAGGTTATTTTTCCCATAATTTTCTTGGAGAAAAAAGTTATGATCTGCTATAAAAGGTGGTGACAGAAATGAAATTAATCATGAGAAATATAAGATGTCCAAGTTCATTCGTTTGGGAGAATTTTAATACCTTCATCTTTCCTTCTGACATTTTGTTCACCATGTCAAACTTCATTAGAAAAATCATGCCCACTTCTGTCACCATGGTTTTAAAGCTCCTAGTTATTCACTTTGGGGAAGTGTAAATAGTTTTCAAAATGAAACTGTCAAACTAGGCAGAATGGAAATGATAAAATGTTAGAGCTGTAAGCGATCCAAGAGAAAAAGATTATTAGTTTCAGTCAGAAGAACTGGATTCTTGTTCTATCTCTGCTACATGCTAGTTTTGTGTCCCTTAGGCAAGATGATATTCAGTATGAGCCTCAGTTTCCCCATGTCAGAAGAAGATCATAATGACCCATTTCTAGCATTGAAGTTTATAAACCACTTTCCTCAAGGACTAGCATTTGTATTTGGAGGATGAGCAAACTGAAGCTCAGAGATTAAAGACCTAGTTCTAGGATCCCAGCAGCTACTGATTGTCACAGGTGAAGAGAGTATTTATTAACCCATGTCCCAGTGATCTTATTATGTCACACTGCTACATATACTTGCACTGTTTCAGAGGGTTATCAGTTAACACACATTTATTAAACACCTACTATGAGCCAGTCATCTTGCTAAGTGCTGGGATCAAAGGAAATAATGACAGTTTGTAATTGTAATATTGCCCCTTGAATTTCTCTGTCTTCCCTCCTCTCTTGTAGATATATCTGTATCTCTCTATATTGCTCTATCTCTATCTAGAGAGAGGAGGAGGGAGAGAGATTTTAAGAGACACCTAGAAAAACATAACAACAAGAGATATATAGAAAGAAGGACAGGAAGGGAGAGGGAGGAAGGAGGAGAGAGAGAGAGGCAGAGAAAAAGGAGAGATATGGAGGGGAGGGAGAGAAAGAAATAGGGAGGAAAGAAGAGAGAGAGGAGCAGAGGGAGGGAGAGAGAGAGGAAGAGAGGAGGGATGGGGAGAGAGGGAGGGAGAGTCAGGGAAGGAGAAAGGAGGAAGGAGGCAGAGAAAAAGAAGGAGGGATGGAGGGAAGGAGAGAAAGAAATAGGGAGATAGGGGGACAGAGGGAGGGAGGGAGAGAGAGAGAGGGAGGATCGGTGAGGAAGAAGAGGAAAGAGAAAAAAATTCAAGAAAGAACCCTGGAATACAAGTGGGCTTGGGGACAGGAAATGCATGGTGAATATGAACAGAATTATGAGAAGTGGTCAGCTAGAGAGGAGGAGTACCATGCTCATGAAAATGAAAAAAGTCAGGGTGTTTTGGAAGAGGGAGTGGGAGATGGTCAGCAGTTTCAAAAAGCTGAAGGGAGATTTCAAAGGATGTGGATGGAGAGAGGCCAGTAGAGGGGCAAAAATTCAGTCAAACATCCTGCTGTTTTGCCTATAGTGTCAGAGGGATGGTTTGAAAGATATTTTGATAGGTGTGTGTGTGTGTGTGTGTGTGTGTGTGTGTGTGTGTTGTGTTAAGTGAAATCACAGGACTGGCCAGTCATGTTTTAAAGATTCAGAGGTTTAGCTTTAAATTAGCAAATCACATGGGAAAGTGATTTTCAATGTTGACCCATCAGGGTGAAAAATGACTCCTCTAACAGCAGGACGGCAAGGCAGGCCTAGCCAATTGACAATGCTACAGCTGTCTGGCCGACTGCAACTGATACAGCTTTCTAGATGCAAATCAATCCCTAAACAGCGATCACAACTTGTTCTGATGGCCCCAAAACGATTCTGGTTTTGCTTAGAGCAAGGAGCTTTACAGGGAGCAGTTCATGCGAGAGGGCTTATATGGCAGCTTTGTGGGTACAAAGATAGGGCGGCTGCTGCTGCTGCTGGGGCTCATGCTGACTGAGGAGCTAGAACCCAGATGCCATGGTCAGGAACCTTTGATTAAAAAGGAAAATAGGAAGACTAGAGATCGACAGTGATGGAAAATCACAGTGGCTTTGTAGGTGTCTGAACTAGAGAGTAATTAAGTCAGGACTCCCTAGTAAAAGGCTTTTGCTCTAAACAAAAAGACTGAAAAACTCCAGTTTCTTTCTTTCTTTCCTCTTCTTCTTCCTCCCTTCATTCTGTTTTCTTTCTTCCTTCCTTCTTCCTTCCTTCTTTCTTTCTTTCTTTCTTTCTTTCTTTCTTTCTTTCTTTCTTTCTTTCTTTCTTTTTTCTTTCTTTCTTCCTTCTTTCTTTCTTTTTCTTTTCTTTCTTCCTTCCCTCCTTCCTTCCTTCCTTCCTTCCTTCCTTCCTTCCTTCCTTCCTTCCTTCCTCCCTCCCTCCCTCCCTCTCTCTCTCTGTCTCTCTCTGTCTCTCTTTCTTTCTTTCCTTAGATTCATAGACTTTAAGTATTCAGAGAATCCCTAAAGATCATCTTAGTGCTATCCTCATTTCAGAGATGAGGAGAAGTACTCAGTGTGAAGCCTTGGAGACACATGACCTGGAGTTTCCTCTTGATTGCTCTCAAGAGCTAGGTGACATTGGGAAAGTCACTTGACGGTTCTGAACCTTAGCCCCCTCATTAGTAAAATGAGGATGATGGATGGGATGATCTATAAGGTCCCTTCAAACTCTGATATTTGTGCTCTATGTTCTAGGGTTTCCTTTCTTTTCAAACATTCTATGGTTCTAAAAACAGGAAAGTAAAGAATTAGAACTGGAAGAGACCTTAGAAATCATAGGTTTAGAATTGGAAAGTAGATGAGTTCATACTCTTGTTTAATAGATGAAGAAACTGAGGCAAATATCTAAGGCAGGATTTGAATCCAGGGCTTCTTGACATAAAAAACAAATCCAGTGTACCATGCACTGGGTTACATTGCATATGAGATATAATTGCTCATTGATATCTATGGATTTCAACTTTCTTACTGGTAAAATGAAGGGCAGATAGAGGGCTGGGCCTGGAATCAGGGAAACATCTTTGTGAGTTCAAATCTGATCTCAGACACTAGCTGTGTGGGCAAGTCACTTTACTCTGTTTGCCTCAGTTTCCTCATCTGTAAAATTAGCTGGAGAAGGAAATGGCAAACCACTTCAGTATCTCCGCCAAGAAAATTCAACACTGGTCATAACTGAAAAATGACGAATAACAACAGCAACAAAAAATGAGGGAGCTGGTTTAGAGGAACTTTAAGAACCTTCCTAACTCTAAACATATTTTCCTGTTTACAGTAATGGAATCTTAACTTATAATTAGAATTGAAAAAATAGCATAGGGCCTTAGAATCCTATTCCTCTATGGAATTATCTTCTTCAATATCTAGGCTTAGATGCAAAGTGCATTAAGGGGACTTATTATACCTAAGAAAGAAATATATTATTTATAAACATATATAATAAGTCCCTTTAATGCACTCTTCATTCTAGTCAAATTGGTCTATCTCTTGTTTCTCATACATGCCATCATTCCGTTTCTACCCTCCATGCCTTTGCCCATGCTGTCCTTATACCTGTTTTGTACTATTTTCTCAAATTTGTCTTTTACCATTCCTCACTTCTTTCAAATCTCAGTTTAAGAGCCACCTCCTCCCAAAGTTATCCCCCCTTCTCCCCAAATACCTGGCTGATTGAATTCCCTTAAATTGTTATCTATCTATCTATCTATCTATCTATCTATCTATCTATCCATCCATCATCTATTGGTTTTTGCAAGGCAGTGGGGTTAAGTGACTTGCCCAAGGTCTCACACAGCTAGGGTAATTATTAAGAGTTTGAGGTCAAATTTGAACTCAGGTCCTCTTAACTCTAGGGCTAGTGCTCTATCCACTGTGCCATCTAGCTGCCCCTAAATTACTATTTTTTACTTGGTATATATTCTAGATTTATCTATTATTTATTTATCTATTTTTGTATTGTCCCTTCCCAATAGAATATATGCTCCTTGAAAATTGAGACTGCTTAATATTTATTGCTGAGGCCCAGGACCTTGCTTGTTGATTGAATGAGTGAATTTCTTAAAATAAACAGAAGGGAGAAAGAAGGGCTCTTACTTATCCATTCTAGGTAAAGTTAAAATAAGAGCTGGGATTTTTTTTTTTAAGCTGGAAAATAAGGTATGGTAGTAATGTAGTCAGAGCCCTAGATTCAATTTCTGGGTGCTGGTTAGCTTTGTGACCTTTGATGAGTGAATTGATCTTCCTGGCCCTAAGTTTCCTATTTTATAAAATATAGGTCCAGATCCCTGACTTTTTTTTTTCCACCTGGAATAGGCAAAGTGGGATAGCACCAGATTGGGAGGCAATGGACATGTATTAAATTTCTGTTAGCTTTGTGATTTTGGGCAAACTCAATTTCTACCAGTTTCATCACCCCCCCCCCCCAAATGAAAGGGTAGGATTAGCTAACCTCAAAGGTCCCTTTAAGCTATCAGTTTTATGATTCTTATCATATCAGAAAATTCTTATCCTACAGATGACTCTGAAAACCAATGGTGTATGTGACTATGGGTTTTCCAGCTTGGGACTTTTCCCTTTCCCTCAAAACAATGACACCCTGGGGCTCTGATACAAGAGGTGTAGGCGAAAATGTGAAGGAAGTAGAGAGACTCAAAGCCCTATGTAGCTGGTAGTTGAAGATCAAAGATGCTGCCTGTGGAGCAGCTCTAAGATACCTTTTGATCTTCTATGATCTGTATTTAGCACTCAGCAGGCAACGATAATGAGGTACTAGGGCCTGCCTTTTTTCTCAGCCACCCCCATCAAAATGTAGGGCCAATATATAATCCATCACTTGTGTTTTACAGTTTAGAAAGCCCTTGTTTGTTTATCTTCACTACAGTCATCTGAGGTAGATGGAATATTCCTGTTTTATTGATCAGGAAATTGAAGTTCAAGAGGCTGAGGTCAACCTTCCCTCAGTTAACAGAGTTGATTATAGAATCTTGATTCCCCAATCATTTTTCTCTCTGTTATATCTATACTGCCTAAACAACCAAACCCCAGAAATAAAACTGAGTCTTTCACCTAGTTGCCAGGCACAATCAAGAGAAAAATGATACTTAGGGAGAACAATAAACTTGAGTGATTCACTTAGAAGGGATCTATCTTAAGACACAACATCTTAAATAATAAAATTAATATTCATATTTCTATTTCTATAGTCAGTTAAATTTTACAAAATGATTTCCTTACTACAACCCTGGAGACATATATTATTATTATTGATGTTGTAATATGTTATTATTGGGTCAAATGAGATCTATAGCTATATTTATATATCTATAGCCCTTCACAAACTTTAAAGTATTATGTAAATGCTGATTAAAATGGTTTTTTTTTAGTATTTTGAAAGGCAAATGGGGTTAAGTGGCTTGCCCAAGGCCACACAGCTAGGTAATTATTAAATGTCTGAGACTGGATTTGAACCCAGGTACTCCTGACTCCAGTGCTTTATCCACTGCTTTATCCACTGTACCACCTAGCCACCCCTTAAAATGTTATTTTTAATATTGATTTTTCTTATGGCCTTCATTTTAATAAGATAACCAGTGATTAGACATTTATATTATATTAAATGTAAATTGCATTATATTATGTTTCATTATAAGTAAGGAATTACAAGGAAGCGATATGAAGGATGCCATTGATGGGAAAAGAAGATAAGCCAATCAGTAACAAGAGATGGTGGTACCACTGATACTGGGATATCAAGAGACCTTGAGTGAAGTCCCCAGCAAGTTGGGAAAACTAAGTGTTGTGAATTTATAGAAATTTAATATTTAATATTAATATTTAACCTTCATTTTCAAAGGAGACCATGACATCAGGGAGGTGATGCTATGCCAAGCATGTGAATTGGATTTAAGTGAGGAGGGTCTTGTGCTAAGTCACCAGCCTCACTTTCTCCTTCAGAGTCATCTGGGTCCAGTGGCCAGATAAGAATCAGGATGACTGGAAATGACCCTGGATGTGAGTCAGTCAGGGTTAAGTGACTTGCCCAAGGTCACATAGGAAGAAGCAAGTATTTGAGGTCAGATTCAAACTCCTCTCCTCCGGACTCCAAGGTCAGTGCTCTATCCACTGTTCCACGTAGCTACCCTAGGAAGATATGGGTACATTATGGAATGGATAGAGTGGTTGGATTTGGGGTCAGAAAGATTTATGTTTGATTTCTTTTTCAGACACTTAGGAGTTATAGGACCATATGCAAGTCAATTAACCTTGCTTTATTTGTAAAATGGGGACCTATTGCACCTATAGAACAGAGTTGGGATAAGGATTAAATGAACTTAGATATGTAAAGTACTTTATAAATTTTAAAGTTCTATATCAATACTATTATTGCATTTTTATTGTGGCTATTGCTAACATTGGGGGTTTTTTTAGGGTTTTTTGCAAGGCAAATAGGGGTGGCTTGCCCAAGGCCACACAGCTAGGTAATTATTAAGTGCCTGAGACCGGATTTGAACCCAGGTACTCCTGACTCCAGGGCTGGTGCTCTATCCACTGCACCACCTAGCCACCGCATATTGCTAATATTGTTAATGGTAGCTTGAACCGTTGGGAGTGAACTCCCTCAAAGAGGTCTCAGATTCATTAAGTATTAAAGTAGCTCTATTCTAAAGAAAAGAAAACTGAGGACTAGTGAGGTTAAATGATTCCCCCAGAGTCACATAGCAGATAAATAGTGTAGGCAAGATCTGAATAGTTTTCTGACTCTGAGACTTACACTCTTCTCATAATTGCTTTCTTATTTAGCATCTTAGGTTACAAATAATTTTCACATTCATTTTCTCATTAGATTTTCATTACCAAACCTGCGAGGTAGATTGTACAGGTATTATAACTCCTATTTTTAAGTTAGGAAACAGAAGATCAAAAAAAGTAATTTATTCACAATTAAAAGCTTCACAGGATATAGAACTGGAAAGGATTTTAGGAGAATATTTAGTCCAGTCTCTCACATTTACAAATAAAGAAATGGACATAGAGATTTGAAGATGTTTATTGTTGTGTTGTGTCTTCATAATCTCATTTGGAGTTTTCTTGGCAAAGATACTATAGTGGTTTTTCCATTTCCTATTCCAGCTCATTTTACAATGAGGAAACTGAGGCAAACAGGGTTAAGTGACTTGCCTAGGGACAAACAGCTAGTAAGATCTGAGGTCAGAAAATGAGTCTTCCTGATTCCAGGACTGACACTCTATCTACTTTGCCACTTAACTGCCTCTCCAAAAGGAGATAGTGATTGGCAAAACTATAAAACATTTTTAAATCTGGGAAGGGTCTTATAACATGGAACTACAGAATGAAAGGGAACTTTTGAGCTCATCTACTTTGAAGTTTTTTTTAATAGGTTAAGAAACCAAATCTCAGAGAGAATAAAAGATTGCTTACATTTAAGCTTCTAAGAGACATAGCCAAGGATTGTGCTCAGGTCCTCTGATTTTAAATCCAAAGCTCCTGCCATTACAAGTCACACTGGCCCTCTGAATCTAAATTGCTTTGAAGATATATTCTGTGGTAAAACACCCCAAAGAAATTCATTAAAAACATTCTATCTAAGTCTCTTGGGGTGATGTTGCTATTTGGACTTGTTGCATTTTATGATCACAGCAGAGTAACAAATATTCTTTTAGAGAAGAGAGAAGTGATCTATCATGGACACTTAATATTAGAGGTCTGGATTTTTCAATATCTATTTGTCAAAGAAGCCATAACATTTTTGACAAATGTGTTTTTGCATGGTGTTTTCACTTACTGAGATTTAGTGATTGGGAATTTAGAAACTACTGAACCTAAAATAATGAGAAGTTTCTTCTAAGTTTGTGAATACATATTCCTGATTCAAATTATTGGAGTTTCTAATGTCTCAAGGGATCAGGTTAAACCCAGTCCATACCTCTTTCTTGGATAACTGCAGAATATCAAGGAAAGTATAGTGGATTTCAAGAAAAGAGATCTGGGTTTGAGTTCTGGTTCTTTCTACTGCATGTGATTGTGGGAAAATCACTCAACCTCTCTGAGATTCATTTTCCTCATCTATAAAGTAGTAATAATTCTTGGTCTAGTTGAAATTAACTTCACAGGAAGCTACTTTGTAAATTATAAAGAGTTATTTAAATATGAAGAGGAATAGTAGAATTTAGAGTTTCAAGGGGATTTTGGAGAACATCAAAGTAGAAAATAAGCTGCTTGAGGGCAGGTACTATTAATCATTTTGTTTTCTTTTTCCCAATCCATAGCTCGATGCTTTATTCACTAGAAATGTTTAAGGAAGACTTATTGGATTACATAAGAAAGGATCATCTAATTTAATCACCTCATTTTTACAGTGAGAAAACTGTGACCTGAGGAAGTTGTATTTATTAGTGTTAAAGGGAAGCTAGATGGTGCAATGGAAAGAGCACTGGTCTTGGAACTGGAGGACAGGAGTTCAAATCCAGACTCTAACAGTTACTAGCTGTGTGACTTTAGGCAAGTTACTTGACTCTGATTGCCCAGCATCTAGGGCCATCTCCAGTCATCCTGATTCTTATCTCCAGATGAGAAAGTGAGGTTGGTGACTTAGCATAGCACCCCCTCACTCCAATCGAATTCATGTGTTTGTCATGGCATTACCTCCCTGATGTTGTGGTCTTCTTTGAAAATGAAGGACAAGCATTATTATTATTATTATTATTATTATTATTAGTTGTGTATTATTAATATTATTAATATTATTTAATAGCACCTTTATTTTTAGAAAAGAATTAGGATGACATTTTCCCCAAGATTACATTTCTAGTGGTCACTTGCAAGGATGTGATGAAATGATATTTAAATTTTTTTCTTTTTTCCATGAAGGCAATTGTGAAAGATGTCTTTGGTGAGTATAGCTCAAAAGTCTTACCTCTTGTCAATTTTTAGGAAATCACTTCTTTGGTTTTGGATGAGCCTATTCTTTTCTGGTTCAGGAGGAAGGGGTCGATATTTCTTTGGAAGGGTATTTGGAGGTCTGTTATTTTTGAGAAAGAAAAAATTAATTTGGCATATCATAAGATTAAAAAAATAATTCTTATAGGATAGGAAATGGCTATGGGAAACAAGAAACTGTCTAGATCAATGTTTCTAAAATCAGTTGCCCTTCCTTAGACACGATTAAGTCTCAAGAAAGGAATAGACAATGGAGCTATACAGACTTTCTTGTTCCATCCTCTCCAGTTCCAAGTTCATTTGACACCCCCATTTTATTATTTTTGTTGTTCTCAGCTTTCCTTGACAATCTCAGGCTCTTTCTTATGCCCCTATTCTAGCTTATTTTCTTTAAAATCTAAACTTAGCAAAACTATACCAAGATGAACAGAAAAAGACTATTATCCATGGAATTATAAATGTCTATTATGTTGAGCTTGCTTTTCCTTTTAATGGATTCAATATAATGGATTCAACATAAATCTTTCAAGGATGTCCAACTCATTTGTTTTCTTCTGTATATTTAAAAATGCATCAATGACTTTCTTCTTCCTTCCTTCCTTCCTTCCTTCCTTCCTTCCTTCCTTCCTTCCTTCCTTCCTTCCTTCCTTCTTTTTTCCTTTCTTTCTCATTTCTTCCCTCTCTCCTCTCTTCTTTCTCTTCTTTCCTCTCCTTCCTTCCCACCTTTGTCCCTTCCTTCCTTCCTTCCTTCCTTCCTTCCTTCCTTCCTCTCTTTCTCTCTTTCTTTAGGCATTGTTCCCAACTCCCTCATTGGAAAAAAAGCAAAAACTTTGTAATACAATTTCTATATATGTTATATTCAAAAACATATGTTCTAATCTGCAATTTGAGCCCATCACCGTTATCTGTCAGGAGAAGGATAGTATGCTTTCTCATTGGTCCTCTGGAATTGTGGTTGGTAATTGCATTAAATAATAGTTCTTACAGTCCTGATTCTATTCTTATAAGACCAAACCACCCTATTGTCTTCTTCCTCTCAGCCTTTGCTTCCATCTTCTGCACTTGCCTTTGCAAGTGATTTGGTGAGTTCCCTGGGCTTCCACATTTGTCTCTTTAGACAATAGCCACCTTTATTCCTAATCAGGATTGGTTCCCTTGATGTCATCAGAATTTCATTCTTGGAGAGCTTCCATCCCTCTGGGCTGATTTCCCTTATTCAAATTTTAGTCATAGGATCCTAACTAAGCCCAGTCCTCTAAAGTCTGACTTATCAAATGAAGGAGAAAATGTTTTCGTGAATAAAACAAACATATTTCAAGTCTTACCGAGGAGGTGGTAAAGGATTCTAGAAGAAAAGAGAAATGACAAGTAGTATGAATGAGAGCACTGACAATCTCAGTTGTCTCCATTTTAAAATAGATAAATGTATGAATTCATATTCATAAAATACCTCAAAAGAATTCTGTGATGTTTTATTCTCTCCTGCCTTTCTATTTACTTTGCATATAAACATAAATATATAAATATAATATTATTTATTTTTGTATAGATGATTTCCTCTTAGTAAGTTGCTCAAGGCCAGGGACTCTCATTCTTGTCATTTTATTCCCAGTGCCTGCCACCTAATAATTACTTGATTTACTTTATGGAATTGAATTGAGGCAGACAGTTGAAAGGCTATTATTTTCAAATCCAGTGAGGAAACTGAGGCAAAGGCAGAAATATGTGATTTATTTATGGTCACAGAATACTAAAGCTAAGTTCAAAGCCTGGTGTTGAAACTCCATGTCCTGTGTTTTCCCCACTGTTCCCTACTGTAAGCATAGCAAATAAAATCTTAATACAACTTACAGAGCACATTTAACCAAAGGGCATTTAACCCTGACATCATTCTATTTCTATTGGTTAGTAGATGTTCATCAACAAATCATTGATAATTATTCTTCTTACCTTGATTCCTTTGCCTTCACTTTCTCCTGAAAAATAAAAACAGAATATACCATTGAAACACTGGCAGCATAATAATGAATCCATTTACCTGAATATCATTTCTTGTGTCTGGAGAGAAAACACAGAGCTCTCAAAGGGGTAATGGAAGCTAATGAAAGGACCACTGGACCCATAACTGGAGTATATGAGTTCAAATCCTTACTCTTTTACTTCTAACTTGGGATCTCACTTCCCATCTCAGGGTCTCAATTTTCCTTTCCATAAAATGAAATGAGTTGGATTAGATGACCTGAAAGGTCTCTTCTTGACTCTGAATTTATGATTCCCTCAATCATTTGTGGTTCATTCTCAGAGGTAAAACTTGTTATAGTTGAAAGAGTCCTAAAATAAGAAAACCTGAATTTAAATGCTGACATTATTGTCAATATGTGAAAATCATATATAAATTTAATAATTAACAAAATTAAAATTTAGTGAGTTTTAGGAAAAAAAAGTAATAAAATGCATTCTTTTTCTTTTATAAAAAGTTTCTTTTTAAAATTGTAATTAGTACCAAAAAGAGGAATATTTCCATAGACAAAGTAAAGCAGAAAAAGTTTGTAAGCGAAACTGAGAATCTCAATTATGTATAACAGAAGTGTCAAACTTTAGACCAGTGAAACTCCTCAGTGTAATTCAAGAACAACTAAAAGATGATTGGGAAATGTTTAACAAAATAAGAAAATATAATACAATATAGATAATGTTAAATTGTGGTTTTCTAAATTAATAAGTGGCTAGCAAGGAATAATTCTATCTGGATTCAGTGGGAAAAAAAAATCTGTGGATTGGATGCCAGGAGATCTGAGCACTTCTTATCTTGATCTTGTTATTATTGGTTTGTGTGGTTGCATACAATTTAACATTTAATTGATCTGATTGTTTTTCCTGAATAGAACTCTATGGTAAGCCCAGGGAAAGGTTTAAAGGTTGGATGACCCACCCCCTCCCCTGCCCCCAAAGGACCTCAGAATTTGAAGAGATTTAAGCTGCTCTCTAGATCCCGTAGTACTGGAACAAAACCTCTGTCTATAATGTAATCCACAGGTGAGCATCCAACCTTTGCTTGGAAACCTCTAGTCCAGAAGAGGTCTGACAGGCCTTACATGCACAGGTAACTATAATGTGCAGTAACAATAGCTTACTTTTGTACAGTTCTCTATAATTCAGTGCGTTTATAACAACTTTGTAGGGGTAGATAGTGAAAGATTATTATTCTCATTTTTAAGGTGGGGAAATTAAAGGATGTTTTAAGTGACTTGTCAGTGGTTATAGGGAACATGTCAAAGGACCCAGTCCAGGAGAGTTGAGGTGTTGGCATTGACTGTTAGTGTCCTTTTCACTACTCCACACCAATTAGCATATTAGAGCATTAAAAATTATAGTGTGCTATAACTGAAGGATCAGCTCTGTTAGCCTCAGTTTTCTCCATTAGCTCTATTAACCCCATTAGCAAAATGAGGATAATAATTACACCTACCTCACAGAATTGTTATGAGGATTAAATAAGATAATATTTGTAAAATACTCTGTAAACTTTAAGGACTATATAAATATATGATTATTTATTATTATTATTATTATTATTGTCAAAATTCAACAGAAGATGGTGGGAGGAGACATTTTCCAGAGACAAGGAAACAGTATAATCAAAGGTAATGAGGTAGAAAGTAACAGGGGCATATTCAATGAATCAGCATGTAGCTCATTTTGGTTAACCATAGAATATGTAGAAAATGGATGTTTGAAATAAAGCTGGGCAATTGGACTGTATCAAATAATTTGAATTTTATTCTGTATGTACTAGGGAGTCCTGGAAGGAGTTTGAATAGAGAAGTGACAGGATTAGATTTATGCATGAAGAGTAATAACTTACAGTATAGAGGATACATTAGAGGGAGAACAAATGAGGAGATGAGGAATACAGCACTTTACAAAGAACTGTAGACATACATCATCTCCCTCAGTCCTTACAATCATCTAACAAAGTAATTACTATTGCCATTTCTTTTTCTCCTTCCTTTTTCCTTCTTTCCTTCCTTTCCTCTCTTTGTTTCTTTCATTTTCTCTATTTCTTTCTTTGTTTCTGTGTTTCAGACAGGCAGGGTTAAACCTGCATCTTTCCAGAATCCATGTCTATCACTCCATCCACTGCCCTTGTTTGCCCTTAGAACTTCAGATTCCTGTTAGATTATATTATTTCTATGGTCCCTCCCAGCATATCCTAGAGGTCTATGGGTACTGCCAAATTAGAAAAGGGTCATGAACAATATTTTATTTTTGTATTACCTCATGCTGACATTTGGCTTTCTACATGCAAATTTCAAGCATGGATTGAAATCCAACAATCACCAACATTCTTAACAACACAGGAACATAAAACATGCCTGAAGACACATTGATTGATGCAGCTCTAAAATTTACAAGCTTGCCTTTTAAAATTATATTACCCAGAAGCCTCCTCAACATGAGGATTTATATGGTGCCAAACTGGAAGACATAGAATTAATTTCCCCTTTTTCTGAAAGTATGGGAATTCATAGAAGTGCTCAGAGACCTCCCTTCCCTTGAGATATTCTCTGTTGTTCTCAAGTTGTCTCTTTTCAACCCTATCACTGTGACTATCAGGAATCAATGTTCCTGTTAAGCCTTCTGTTGAGATCTAACTTAACTTTCCTAAATCACAATCTGAGCATGTCAGCTCTCATACTCAATAAATACTAGTGACTTTTTATAATCTCCAGAAATAAATATAAACTCCTTGGGGTTTAAATCCTTAAATTTTTTTTTTAATTTATTTAAAGCAATGGGGTTAAGTGACTTGCTTATTGTCACACAGCTAGGAAGTGTCTGAGGCCAGATTTGAACTCCTGACTCCAGGGCTGGTACTCTATCCACTGTGCCACCTAGCTGTCCCATTAAAGCCTTTTTCAATCTAAATTCAACTTACTTTTCCAGTATTAACACACATTAGCACCAGACCTTGACAGTCGCAGACCGAAATAGTTATTTTGATATCTCTTATCTTTTGTAAAGCGCATCATTTATCCTTACAACAACTATGTTAGAGCTGTGCTATTATTATTTCCCTTCTAGTCAGTCAACAGGTACGTGCCAAGTATAGTCCCTGCCCCCAAGGAGATTGCCTTCTTATGGAAGAGATAACAGGCAATTAACTGTGAATACAAAATATGTAAGATATAAATGAAAGTAATATTAGAGTCAGATTTTTTACAGATGAGGAAACTGAAACTCCAAGAGTCTAAACAAAGTGCCCAGCATCACACAACTAGGCCGTATCTCTGGCAGGATTTGAACTGTCTTCCTTCAAACTTTATCTTTGGCAAGTCATGACATCTAGATATTATGGTTCTCTTTGAGAATGAAGGACAAACAATACAATCTTTTGCATCACTTTATGTGCTTATGAGTGGATTTAATAGAACATTATTTAATGCCTAAGTTTAAAAAAAAGAGTTAGCTGTCAAAACAGTATGTGACTGATGAAATCCTTAGAAGTAATGGATGAAGACAGGAGAGGGCAGTGATTACTGTCAATCAAGCAATTGTACCCTCCAAAGTGTTCCCTATAGCTACCATTGTTCAAAGTCAACTTGTATCCTCTTGCCTTTTCTTATCTATGGCAATCTGCTTGAATGCCTTTTTCCCCATGCCTGGAATTCACTGCCTCCCCACTCCCTATCTCAGAATCCCTAGTTTCCTTCAAGGATCAACCCAATTCTACTTTGGCATGAGGCATTTTCCTCATCTCTCTAGTTGTTGGTGACTTCCCTTCCTTGCCTCCAGTCACCATGTATTAATTTTGAATATATGGGGATGGCTAGGTGGCACGGTGGATAAAGCATGGGCCGTGGAGTCAGGAGTACCTGGGTTCAAATCCGGTCTTAGACGCTTAATAATTACCTAGCTGTGTGGCCTTGGGCAAGCCACTTAACCCCATTTGCCTTGCAAAAAAAAAAAACCCAAATTTTTTGAATATGTATAGATGGAATCTCAGCTCCACTGAAGGTCAGGAGTATTTAAATTTTGCTTTCATTTCCTAGACCTATTAAAGTGCCTGAAATATAGTAGGTGCCTAATAAAAGTCTATTGACCTATTGATTTTTGGGTTGCAGAGAGGATAGGCTATGTGATCAGAATCTTTTTGTCTGGTATGGTTTTTACAAAAGGAGGATGAAATATGATCAGAATATTTCTCTTCATGAACATCCAGCAATTAGGTTCTACTGATCTAAACATTTTCTAATCTTTCTTTGAGAGAGTCTGTGTAACTTTGTCATAAAGCCAGATTTCCCCTCACAGTTTAAGAGGTCTGATTTTTACCAATGGTGTTGTTAGATCCTTAACAGAATAATTCCTTAAGGGCAGATGAAATATAACCTTTTTCAAGTATTTATGATTTTGTGCTACTCAGTCTTGTAAGACACAGAATCATGGAACTTTAGAGCTATTAGAGAACTTAGAAGCCATCAATTCAACCCCATCAAACTGAGACCTTGGAGGGTGTGACTTTTATAGAAGAGGAAACCAAAGCCTGGGGAAAGGATGTAACTACCTTGATATTCTGTCACATGGCTATGTGATTTTAATTTATTTGTATTTTCAAGGTATTAGTTCTTTGCTTACTTTTTTTTTTGGTGGGGGGAGGGATGAAGTTAGAGTTTGGATCTGTGCTTGCCTTGTTGTGCTTGGAGATTCTCCCTCCTTTGTCCTTTCCCAATTTATACAGATTTTCAATTCATCTGTAATTTATAGTCAAAAGAGAATTTTTGGGAACACTGAGAAATTGAACATCTTGTCCATGGTCATACAGTATGCTAAATAATAGACTCTCCTGAATATTTCCCATGTTCTATTGTTCATTATTGTGGCATTCTAGATAAAGAAGAAGCTTCAAAACCTAAGAGACTAGGGCTCAAGTTCCACTCTTGTCACACATGATCCAACACAATTTGACTGGGTTTCTCTGTAGTCTGAGCAACTTTAAGATTTTAGGTTAGAAAGAAAGTTTCAATCTACTTTGAAAGAAAAGGTCCTACTAGAAGTTCTCTTCACCAATGAAACAGCAGGTTGGTTCTTTTCCCTGTTCCTGTCTTGCATTTCATTTATCTACATTGAGTTTTATCCTTTTATAAGACTTAGAACTACATGAGAGCAGGGCAGTGTCAAAATGATTTTTTTATCTTCCTCAGCCTCTAGCATAATGTCTTGCATATTAATTCTAGTACCTCTCTGTTAATTATTTCCTATTTATCTTGTCTAAAACTCTCTCTATATACATAGATATTCATACATATGCATATATATGCAAATACACACACACATATGGGCTGGAACTATCTTTTGCCTCTCCTTGTATCCCTAACACTTTAAATAAAGGGCTATATGCTTGTTATTGCTGTTGTTGGATTTATTATGATCAACTTTTTGCTTATTGAATGAAGTTCAAACAAACCAGCATACCTAACAACAGGAACAATAATAACACATCTTTATAGGACCCTAAATTAAAAATTCTCTTCCTTTATAATAATTGTGAGGTAGAAGTCATCTCTACTGTACAGAATAGAAAAATGAGACTCAGAAAGTTTAATGATTTGGCCAAGATCACCCAGCTAGTGTCAGTTGCAAGATTTGAACCCCTGTCTTCCCAAACTAAGAATAGTGTTTTCTCCACTGTTACATCATGTTTCTCTAACCTGGGCATTTGGGGGAAGATACTTATAAGAGGAAACCTGGGTTCTGCTAATGGTATTAAACCTCCTGAGCACTTCAATTTTATTTTATTTTTTTATCATTTTTTAATTTTTTTTAGGTTTTTGCAAGGCAAATGGGGTTAAGTGGCTTGCCCAAGGCCACACAGCTAGGTAATTGTTAAGTGTCTGAGACCGGATTTGAACCCAGGTACTCCTGACTCCAAGGCCGGTGCTTTATCCACTACGCCACCTAGCTGCCCCTGCACTTCTTTATCGTGCCTCATAACCAGTTGTGAAATCTCATTAGTACAATATTCTTGCATATACTTTTGTCTAATGCAAAGTCAGCATTAATAGTTTTCATTTATTTACATAACGAAAGGACACTGGAGGATTTTCAGAATTCTGAAATTCTGTAAGAGACGTATGGGCTCCTTAGGAGCCCTACAGATTTTGGTACATTGTCTCTGAAGGTTTGTCTTTGCTCCATCTGGTGGCTTATGATGTTATCAGCAAAAATTAATTCATGTCTTTGCTGGGGATTTTTCTTTTGCTGACTTGTTCTTTATTCCCAAACTAATTGCTGTCTTCTAAGGGCTGTTATATCATATGACACATGACACAAGATGGATCTGCTAAGCCATTTGTTCTCTATTCTCCTAAAGCTAAATGGAATCTTAGAATTCATCTACATTATCCCTTATCTAAAGAACAAGTTTCCCTCTATTACCAATGGTCAGAAAGATAGTCCCTCTCACTACCTCACTACCTCATGAGGCAACCCATTCCCTTTTTCTTTTCCTTAATTTTTTTGGCATAATCAATTATTAAAATGTTTTCTCTCTTTTCTTATGGGGTTTAAATCTGTCTCCCATCATTTCCAGTCCTTTCTTCATGCTGACCATTCTTTTCTAGATACATTCTAACTTGTCAGTACCCTTCCTAAAATGTGGGCTCAACCCAAAATATTTTTCTTTGTCTTCTTTCCCTCAAGTTCTAACAAAAGGATCTTGTTGCTCAAACAGTCAATCAGCATTTGTTCAGTGATTATAGAACAGGTTAAGTTTTGGCTATACAAAGAAAGGCAAAAGACAGTCCTTCATCTTGAGGAGATCATAGTCTATATGACCTTGGGCAAGTCAGTTAACCTTGTTTGTCTTGTTTTCCTCATCTATAAAATGAACTGAAGAAGAAAATGACTAATCTCTCCAATCCCTTGGTCAAGAAAATCCCAAATGTGGTCACAAAGAGTCAGAAACAAATAAACAACAATATTTCAAAACAACTTTAAACAATAAAGTGACCCCCCCCCCAAGCCCTTTGAGTGCGGAGACCATAACTATCTTTGTATTTAACCCAGAGTCAAACACGGCATGTAGTAAACATTTTATCAACTACTGGAACATGAATATATGGTGCAGTGAGATGTGTCAGAATAGTAATCCTGGTTCTATCATTAGATAATAGTGTACCCTTGGATCAGACAATTAACCTTTTGGAGATTCATTCATCTTTTCCCTTCTCTTTCCCCATAAAATTTGTAGATGGGAGGTAGGAGATAAGCTTGCTAATCTCTAGGACTGTCTTCAACTTCTTCTTTTTTTTTTAGGCTTTTGCAAGACAAATGGAGTTAAGTGGCTTGCCCAAGGCCACACAGCTAGATAATTATTAAGTGTCTGAGACCGGATTTGAACCCAGGTACTCCTGACTCCAGGGCCAGTGCTTTATCCACTACGCCACCTAGCTGCCCCTTCCAACTTTTAAAATAATATAGTTTAGTATTTTTAAATGAGGCAATATATTTTAAATTGTTTTCAATTGTAGAATGCTTGCTATGGTAGATCTGGAAGAAACTTAGAACATAGAACTTGGAATGTTGGATCTGGAAGAGATTTGACATCATCCTATTCAAACTCTTCATTTAGAGTCCCAAGAAGATAGTATCATTATTACAACTGGAAGCTAAAATTTTCTCACATAGAACTGGTATTGTTTGCTTCAGTAGGATGAAGCAGAACAGATAATTCATGAGCACTATCCTTCTTTTTCCATTAATATTTTAAACCTATATGTGGTTAAAGGAATGGACAATAGTGAACTGGGGAGATCTCACAGTTATGGGGACACAAGAGGGAGACAATCCATCCCTTAGTCACTTTCTAGAACTATGAAATTTAGTAATTACAGTATGTTCCCAATTTGGGCCTATCACAATTGTAATGTAGAGATGTTATGCAGAAATTAAATATTAAGACTTTATATCTTTGTGATTAATTATGGATGAGCCAAAATGATGAGAAGTTCTAGGGACTTAATTTTCTGTGCAGTTGATGAGGCCTGATACAGAAACTCCTTCAAGCATGGAGATAGTCTGAGAGATGAAAGAGAGAATGAAAAAAAAAAGCTGAAAAATGGATTTTTGCAGGCCAAGGATAAAGACCACAGTATTATTGAAAATGGAAGTGACCTTCATTTAGTTTGACCATCTTCTTGTACAATTAAGGAAACTAAGATTCAAACTGAGGACATGATTTGCATAAAACAGCATGAATTAGAGAGGAATTGAAGCCAGGTCATTTGACCACAGATCCAATGTATGTATGTGTGTTTTATGAATTAGGAAGTCAAGTGACATAAGAAATCAGATGGAATTTTTGATTATACTGAATGTGTTCAATCTTCAGATTGCCCCTCAGAATGAGGTAAGAAAGGCAGTATGGGGAATGGAACAAAATAGATTCAGAAGTCTTCGAAGGGATCAAATTTTACCACATTTAAAGTCTCACTGATAACTGTCTAAGATCCTCTCAGATTGTTAATTTTTTGTTCTCTAAAATGGGGGCAAGTACCTCACAGGATTGTTTAAAGGAATAAATGTATAGGAAAAAACATATATATATATATATATATATATATATATGTAAATATATGGAATATACATATATAAATATAAAAGGAATAAGAAATAATAGTATATAATAATAAAATTATATAATAGAAATATAGTAATAGAGGAGAGAAGGGCCTGATATATGTTATGGTCCATAGGATCATGAAGAGTTAGATATGACTAAACAATAATAATAATAATAATGCTTAAAATGACAATAACTAGCACTGATATTGCATTTTTAGGCTTGGGACAACTTTTTATAAATATTATCTCATTTCATTCTTACAACAACTCTGGAAGGCAGATAATGTTATAACCCTCATTTTATAGATGAGTAAACTGAGACAGTCATCTTAACTGATTTTCTCAGGATCATACTATAAAAACCTTAAAAATATATCTATACCTACATATATGTCTATGTATCTATCTTTATATCTATGTATCTATGTAGCTATCTATCTATCTATCATCTGTCCATCTAGCCATCTATCACTGCATAGAGATAAGGTCAGACAGTTGCATTTAGGAGTATCTGAGTGTCATAGTAACTGCAATATATTTGAGTGGTCATCTTTCCCAATGCTTACCTATAAAGGCATTCTCATTTTTGTCTTGCTAACAATCATCCTCTGGTTGATGGCCCATAATGAATGGGGATTGCCAAAACAGTGCTTTTTACTCTTGGGCAGTCCAAAGGTAATGGAGGTCAAACTATCTCTGTAATTTCTTCACATTACTCCTAATTCTGTCTTTTAAGGCTAAGATACAATGTTTAAACTTCTACTTGAAAGCAGTTATCATGTACCCCTTGTCTTCTCTTCCATTCACTAAACAGATCCAGTTTTTTCACCTCCTTCTGAAAGGTTTCTACTACTCTAGCCATCCTGCCCACTTCCAGTTTTGAATAACTAAGGAACTGCTTCCTGTGTTGTGACAAAGAAACAATGGCATCTCTAATGTGGCAGATTTGTAGTCATAGTACTTGGGTTTCTGTTTTGTCTCTGTCACTCACAGAATACTCATCTGACTGACCTTGAGCAACCACTGAACCACTTCAGGCCTCAGTTTTCCCATCTGTGAAAATGAAAATGTTGGACTTGATGATTGCTAAATTATCTTTCAACTCTAAGTCTATGACACTAAGGATCTTTCTTCCTGTGATTTTTACCTACTGTTTCTAGTTCTGTCTTCTGAGAATAAACAGTATATTCTTAATTATTGTTAAAAAATAAAACAAAACAAAACAAAAAATACCAATAAAACTTCAACCATCCCATAGCCTATGAAGATCTGAGAGAACCTGCTACTAACTTCATCATTCCAGACAAGAATGAGGCTCACAATAATAGGTCATTTTTCTAAAATTTGCAAAAGACTTTCTTCAAAATAACCCTGGAGGTTGTTACATTCTTTTCCCTATTTTACAAGTGATGACTTTAAGACCCACAGAAAGTAAATGGCTTGCCAATAGTGGCACAGGTATTTGAATTGAGATTCAAACTCAGATTCCCTTATATGTAAGTTTTATGCTCTTTCTACTATCCCATGTTGAGGCAGGGCATGTGTATATGTGTGTATGTGTATGTTAGGAACCAAAGATTAGAGTTCAGATATCTTATAGTGAAATCCTTTCATTTTACAGATGAAGCAAGCAATTGAGATCTTAAGAGGTGTAAAGAACCTAGTTGTTCTGACTCTTTGGCTAGCTTTCCTCCTACCTCATACATACACGCACACACAGAGCCATGCAGATACACACACATGTCCATATATACATATGTCTATAATGTAATACACACATATGTATGTGTGAGTGTGTGTGTGTGTGTGTGTGTGTGTGTATGTGTGGCCACTCAAACAATGAGAAGACAGAATTACCCAGGGATAGGCCAATGTGTCAAGCTCAAAGGATAATGTTGGTTTAAATTTGTCCTGCATTATAATAGCTATCACTCTCAAGAGTAAACTGCTAAATGAATGGCTTTTAATACAAGAGATTCTAACATAATTAAATCAAGTTTGAATTGTTAACATGTGGACACTAAATAAATAGAATGGAAAAATTTCAGTACAGGGGCTGAAATGGAAAAGCTGGGGGCAGAATAGGAAAAAAGGTAGAGGAAGGGAGCCCTGGGATGTTTTTTAGAATTTCTGGGTCTGTTGTTTTTTCCCTTCCTTTCCTGCCCTCTATCCAAGGACTTTAAATCTGCTGGCATAAAGTTTTTGCTTTTTAGCTCTGGCAAAATAGTTTGATCAACTGAGATGGGTAAGTGTCTCAGAGGCTGATAGCATGAGGCATTTGTATTAATTTCAAATTTTCAAATTCCCGGGTTTTGGGGGGTGTGTGTGTGTGTGACTTGTTGCAGTGTTGCAGGCTTGCTGGACTCTTTATAGATACCTGATCTAGCTATTCCATCTACTACTAGACTCTTAAGCTAAGGTAGGGACTATTTCTAATCAAAAGTTTGTTTTTCTTTCAATACCTAGTCTGGTCCTACAGAAACAGTACATACTTAATACACTTTTGTTAAATGAGAGATGGCTTAGAACTTGGATTACATGCTTTTTTCCCCCACTGAATTAGATATATGTTAATATTGGAGAAGGATACATATCCTCTTAGCCCAGATGAAGTATATAGGCAGCTTTGAGGCAGTTTAGGGTGGCCTTGAGAAGAAGGCCTGATTTCAAATCCAGCTTTAGGTAGTTCCTCCTGTGTGACCCTGGACAAGTCATTCAGATACTCTATACCTCATTTTCCTTATTTATAAAATGGGAATGATAATAATCCCTAACTTGCAGGTATGTGAGAATAAAAGAAGATCAGTATTTGCTAAGTGCTTGACGTTTTCCAAGAGAGCTTAAAGGGCTATATAGCTGCTAGCTATAATACTATTTAATGTCTATTTTCTTTATTTTTAATCAGTGAAATTTTGAACAAAGCTATCAGTAAATAGAAGTACTATGGGGGAAGAAAGGGAACTGGATTGAGAGTCAAAAGTTTTAGATTCTAATTCTGTTTTTTTTACTAATTATATGACCTTGAGCAAATCACTTCTTTTCTCTCTTTTTTCAGTTGAAAAATGAGAGAATGGATTATTCTTCTATTGAATGTATTTATAGGACTAAAATGAGAATTTGAGTATTATCCTAGCCTCCTCTAGTCACTAATTAAGCAATCAGACTTTATTAATCACAGGGACTGTTCTAAGACTGTCAGTAGCAGAAGTCCAGAATGCCAAGAGGTTTAGTGACTTGTCCAGGGCCCATGGTCCACAAAAGAGGCGGGGGTACTCAAACTCAGGTCTTCCTAGATTCAAGGTCATCCTTATGTCTACCATGTCTCACTGTGATTTAGAAATAGAATTTCACCTGTACCACTGAAATCCCAGGTCCAGTCCTTAACCCTGTCCTCTAGGTCCTCAAAGACAAATTCCAGAAGCACCAGACCACAACAGTTCTCAGGTTCCTTCTAACACTGATAGTCTATGTTCTGTTGTCCTTAAGCATTCTACTACTGCTGCCATTTTTAATATTCTATGTTCTAAGGTCCCTCCTATCTCTATTGTTCCAAGACCTCTCCCATGATTAATACTCCATGTTTCAAGGTCCCTTTGGCTTTGGAATCCCATAATTCTCTGTTCAATCTTCTTTATGGAAACAAATATATGGTTGTTTTATTAAAGATCTCTTAGTTTTTTAAGATCTCTGTTTCTCATCTATAAAATGGGGATAGTTCTACTTATGGTATCTACCCTTTAAGGTTAATTTCAAAAGAGTTAATCTACATAAAACACTTTACAAACTTGAAAGTGATATGTAAGTGTTGATGATTAAAATAACTGTCACCTGCACTTGTCTTTATCACTGTGCTTTCTCTGATGGGTCAGTATATGTTTTCCCTTTTGCAAAATCACATATGTCAGAAATTCTTGTTATCACTAAATAAATTGGTTTTAGTTTTTATGTTTTTGTTAACACCCAGGCCTAGAAAGGAAATAACATTTAGCCTTGTTTACCCCATCAGTGTCAGTATTTGTATCGGAAACCACTGAGCACTAGTGATCTCCCTTTCTGGAAATGAAGCTATCTGTTCTTATCCCAGGGATTAATTTTAGCTGATCAGGAAATGCCGCAGAATGGATACTTTCAGGATACAAAGTGATATAATAAGAGAAAGTTGTTGGTAGAGAAAGTTGGCAGAGTCCCTCTATTTCCCATTTTGTTCTCGTTTTTTCCTCCCTTACTTTTCTACCTGGTTCAGAGAGACTGGTGTTTCTCTTTTCTCTCCCCCTTCAGCCTCTTCCCCCTTTTTATCTTTTGTTTTTTTCTTTGATTTTCTTCATTTTATTCCATAAAAAATGCACAAAACTGATTTTTGTAAAGTGTCCCACAACTGAAGACACAAAAATTCTAAAAGTTGATATATCCCAGATAATGTCAAAATACGATAATGAAAAAGTAGCATGAAAAAGATATTAACATAAACCTAAGTGCTCAACTTGATGACAAATATCACTGCAAAAGTCTGCCATTAGTGAAATCCACCAATATGTTTTCTTTTCCCATGACATTTGGTGAGAATGAATAAATTATCTGAGAATGTATTTGCATCAAAAATATGGTATTTTGTAATGAGCGTATAAATCATCTTAGCATTTTCCAGGCATTGCATATGATCCTATAAATGTGGAGCATTCTGATTAATTTTCATCTCCCTCCTGCCTCATCTTTTTGATATCACCTTTCTATTCTTGGAGCTTACTTGGAAATTGAGAAATTGCCTTTATAGAAGAGATGTCACTTTGAGACAATATTAAATTGAATCTCGACTCTAGCACTTACTAGATATGTGACTTTGGTCAATTTACTTGACCTCTCAACTTCAGTTTATTCATTTGTAAAATGGGGGTCATCATACTTACATTATGTACTTCAAAGCTTTGTTTTCAGGAATTAATAGGAGGCAATGTAAAAATATACTGGATCTGGAACCAGAGGGTCCAGTTTAAATTTCACTCTGCCACATACTGTCTGTTTTACTTTGGTAAGTCACTTCTCTTGACCTCAGTTTTCTCATCAGCAAAACAAAAAGTTTAGAATAAATAAATTCCAAGGGAACCTCTACTGGGGATTTCTCCCAGTTCTATGTCTTCTTTTCTTATTCTTTTTTTTTGCAAGGCAAATGGAGTTAAGTGGCTTGCCCAAGGCCACACAGCTAGGTAATTATTAAGTGTCTGAGGTAGGATTTGAACTCAGGTACTCCTGACTCCAGGACCGGTGCTCTATCTACTGCGCCACCTAGCCACCCCTTCTTATTCTTCTTGATGATCTCACTTGGTGTTCTCATCATCATTCATGAATTCAGTTGTCAACTCTGCAAATGATTCTCAGCACTATTTATTCATCCCTAACCTCCCTCCTGACCACAGACTCCCTATTCATTGGACAGCTCAAACTTGATGTCCTAAAGAACCCTTAAACTCAATCTGCCCAAGACTGGATTCATTATATTTCCATTCCAAAACTTCTCTTCTCAACTTCTCTATTTCTGTCAAGGGTACCACCACTTTTCTTGTCACCAAGGTTTATCATTCACATTTCTTCACTATCAATAATTGCTCATATTCAATCTGCTGTTTCTACTTTACATTTATTCTATATTACCTCATCCCTATCACATCACACCTGGATTTTTTTCAATAGTCTTCTGGTTGATTTCCCTATCTAAAGAACCTTCTCACTCCAGTACATCCTTTAAGTTACCAAAGTGATCTTCCCTAGGCCAAGTCTGTTCTGGTTATTTTATTGCCATTTCTCCCATCCCAAACAATAAATCCTGGTGGCTCCTTATTATTTCCAAAATCAGATATATAATTGTTTGGTAAAATTTTTCTTACCTGACCTCTCCCTATCTTTATGGTATTTTTACATTTTGCTCCCCTTCATATATTCTGTGATCCCATCATTCTGGGGCTTCTTGCTGTTCTTTAAAGATAACTCTGTAGTCCCCGAGTCTTTCTCTTTTTCTTGACTGCCTTCTCTCCATCTTTGTTTTTACTACCTTGTTTCTCAGGCTTTCTTTAAGACATCTCAGATTATACCTTTAGCTATAAGTTTCTCTCAGTGCTAGTACCTACCCTCTGAGCTCACCTCAAATTTACCCTTCATATATCTTGTATATACACCCCCACCCCACAACAGAATATCAGTTCTGTGAGAACAGAGTTTTTTTTGTTTTCTTTTGTATCTCCAATACTTAATACAGTGTCTGTTATATAAAATGCCTAATGCTTGTTGTTAAACCATATGGGATGGTTTGTATCCTAGGGTCTATGGGACACAAACTTTAGAGAGAGTATTCAGGCACATTGCTTTGGACAAAGTTGTTACAAGGTAATTAATAAAAAAGGATCCTCTACCAGGGTCCCCCTCCCTTCCTTAGTGTTTGTGTAAGAGATGAGAACAAAAACATCATCTTCAGGATCAATGTCTCAGGATACAAAGTGAAATAATAAGAGAAGGTTGTTGGTAGAGAAAGTTGGCAGAGTCCCTCTATTTCCCATTTTGTTCTCATTTTTTTCTTCCCTTACTTTTCTAGCTGGTTCAAAGGGACTGGTGTGTTTCTCTTTTCTCTCTCCCTTCAACCTCTTCCTCCTTTTTTATCTTTTGTTTTTTCTTTGATTTTCTTCTCCTTTCTTTTCTTCCCCCTTTAATTTTCTTGTTTTTTCTCTCTTTTTTCACCTTTTCCCTCTTTCTCCTTATCTCCATTTTCCTTTCTTATTTTTCTCTCTATTTCTCTCTCTTTCTTCTTCTTCTTCTTCTTCTTCTTCTTCTTCTTCTTCTTCTTCTTCTTCTTCTTCTTCTCTCTCTCTCTCTCTCTCTCTCTCTCTCTCTCTCTCTCTCTCTCTCCCCTGCTCTCTACTCCTCCCTTTCTCCTTCAACTCTCTCCCTCTCTGTCTTTTTCTTTATCCCCCCCTTTACCCTTCTTTTTCTACCTCCTTCTCTCCCCTCCCTCATCTTTCTGACTTTCACACTCAATAGTGGACATGATTTTTACACACATAAAAGCTCAAGTGAATAAGAGGCATGATAGTCATATTTCACTTCCATATTTCCCACATATATATATATATATTTACCTTTAAGATTTAGATCTTTGATGTCAGCTAAAATCTGCATTTCCTCCTGTAAAACATATCATAGACCAATTAATAATGATCAGGAATATTTTCTTGACTACAGAATTAAGAATATAAATTAATCAATCAACAAATAGGTAGTTATTAAATACTGCTATTTATCAAGCACCAGGCTAGGCAATATAGAGACAAAACAGAGATAACACTAACCCCTTTCAGAGAAAACACCAAATCTTCCATTCTTAAGAAAATGAAAAATAATTTAGGCATTAGACCTCTGAAAAATCATCCTAAACTCAGGGTAGACATTCACATGTAGTGGTGATAGCAGTGGCAATGGCAATAGGAAGAATGATTATAATGCTTATGATGATGGTCATTGCAATATAATGAGAGCAAGTTGTTTAAGGCTCCAGTCCAAAGTAAAACTTTTAGTGTCATGTCAATCTAGAGTGATCTTTCCCCAAAAAGTCTCCTTCCAATGCTTCCTTATGGTATAGATGTGACCTTGGCATCTCAAAGTCCAGTGACAGATGGTCTGCTTTTCAAGTACCATTTTTATCAATTTAGTTAAATACAGAGTTCATGTCCAGAAAATTGGCAATCAGATGATTGATTTTTGGGATTTTTTTGACCACAGCAAACAATGTAAATCATACATGAAATTATGGAAGCATCTATATCAGTGGAGGGCGTATTTACACTTATGAAATTAGGGATCAAAGATTTAGAGTTGAGAGGGACCTTAGAACATATCTAGGGCAATCATTTCATTTTACAGATAAAGAAACTAAGGCCAGAGAAATTAAATAAGTCAGAGAGGCTGTAGTAAATGGTAGATCCATATATCAAATCTTTTTATGAACTGAGGGTATAGAGGATAGAAAGACAAGTGTGTAAAACCCTGTGACTTGCTAGGATAGCCAAATGACCTGAACAGTTCATCATTCAAAGTTATCTAAGGCTGCTTAACTTCCCTTTTTAAAAGGGAAAACCTTGTTTTATTTTTGTCTATATAACCCCTGGGTTTGGCGCATCAAAGGTTTGGCGCAGATTTAATACATATTTGCTAAATTGAAAGGAAACTTAGACTTCATTTATGAGAAATGTCATGGTAGAGAGGTAGAATTCTGAAATTGGAGTTGGCAACACTTGGGTTGAAATTCTACTTTTGACATATACCAGAACATATGTCAAGACCACACAGGTGCAAGATCATACATACAAGACCATTTAAGCCTCTATTATCTTCAGTTTCTCATCTATAAAATGGGGACAGTTCTACTTATAGTATCAACCCCTTAAGGTTAGCCTCAAATGAGATAATCTACATAAAGCACTTTTTTAAAGATTAAAATTTTTTTAAAAATTTATTTAAGGCAATGGGGTTAAGTGATCTGTTCAAGGTCACATAGCTTAGCAATCATTAAGTGTCTGAGGCTGGATTTAAACTCAGGTACTCCTGACTCCAGGGATGGTGCTCTAAGCCACTGCACCACCTAGCTGCCCCATAAAGTACTTTTCAAAATTGAAAGTGATATATAAGTTGACTAAAATACAGCTATTAATAGTCTGTGGATATCATGTGAAATTTAGAAATCAAATGATCCAAGAGTAGTGGGAGTACCATTCTGCTTCACTGTGATGCTTATTTTTAGGTCCTCTTTCCCCACTTAGTTGCTTCTAAGATGACATTAAATTGTTGCCAACATGATGGCAGGAAGGGTATTAGTTAATTTTCTAGCTAAACAGCTATGCCAAAATATAAATTGATGGGGTCATATAAAGGAGTACAAAATGGAGATTTATGACTTTAAATAGAATCTTATTTTTGTGCTCTGCCATGTGTATGGAAATGTTCTTCCTCTTTTTTATTTTGTTTAAAATTTTAAAAATTGGAAAAAATTAATTTTTTAAATAAAAAAGATTATTCTGAAAGAAATATTAAGCAGGATTCATTGAAAGGGGAGTATATAAAAAGAGAAAGGCTACATTAGGAAGCTATCTTAAATAGTTTAGGAATAGTCATGAAGGTCTTGAAAATTCTGAGGACCAATGGCACCTAGGAATAGTAAAAACTTAAAAAAGTGATGGAGTTAATATTACTGATACAAACAGATATAAAAAACTCTCTATATAATTCTAAAAATTAAAGGGTATAAAGGAATTCTTGCCTCACAAGTCCCAGGACCAAGGTCCTTTGATCAATATAATACAAATTCATTTCAAGCCAATTTAATGTCCCAAGCATGAGCACACACACACACACACACACACACACACTTTCAATACTATTACAGTTTTTGGAAGTATATTTATTCTTTTCCTTATGTATCAACTTTCCATGCTTGTGAGTCTCTAGAAAAAGCTCTTTCCTGGACACCCCACGGATATGTGTTATCTCCTCACACTAGAATGTAAGTGCCTTGAAGGCATTGACTAGAGCTAATATAAATGCTGATTTGAACATATGAAGGTGTGTAAAATATATTATCAGGAGACCTGTGTGATCAATAATAGAAATGAGTCTTTACTGTACTAATTCATTGGGAGGGAAAGGGAGACAGAGAGAGAATTTGTGCCCTCAGTGCAGTGATAATGTTCAATTGTTTTTGGTTGGGTCTGAACCTTCATGACCCCATTTGGGGTTTTCTTGGCAAAGGTACTGGAGTAGTTTTCCATTTTCTTCTTCAGTTCATTTTACAGATGAGGAACTCATGATAAAAAGGGTTAAGTATCTTGAACTAAGGAAGATGAGTCTCTTTGATCCAAATACTCTGTCCACTGTGCTACCTAGCTGTGCACAGTATCTGAAACATTAAATAAGAATTCAATTAATACTTGTTGATGAATTGATCTATGACCTTTTTGCTCCATTGGTCTATCTATATATCTATATATTTATATCTATATCTATATAAATTATTGCTATATCTTGTTTGTCATCACTTACATTTCATTGTATTCCTCTTTATTCTTCTTCCTAGAATGTAATCTCTTGAAACAAAGATTTTAAAAAAAGAGGAGACTTAGGATACAAATACAAAAGTGAGATATAATCACTGCCCTCAAGGAGTTTACAGTCTAACTGAACATGCTTGTATGTATAGAAATATGGACCAGGGAAGAATTTTTCAATAGGCACTATCAATTGATTTGGTTGCCATTCTCTTAGCAAGAGCAAAAGTTAGGAGAGAGAGGGAGAGAGAGAGAGAGAGAGAGAGAGAGAGAGAGAGAGAGTGTGTGTGTGTGTGTGTGTGTGTGTGTGTGTGTGTGTGTGTGTGTGTATGGTACTGGACACCAGTGGGGGGACAGGATGGAGGGTTCAGAATAAATTCACATACTATTTGTTCTGAAGCAATGTGGTATGGGGGATAGAATTCTGAGTCTGTAGTCATGGAGACCTGGGTTTATAGCCTAACCTCTCACCTTTACTACTTGTGTGATCCTATTGACCACTCTGTGGATGAAGTGTTTCCTGATTCCCCTCAACAGCTAGCACCTTTCTTTTCAAACTAAGATGCACTCAACTATTTTGTATTTATTCTCTCTCTTTTTTTCTATATAGTACTTGTTGTCTTCTCTGTTAGAATGTAAGTTCTTTTAAAGTAGAGATAGTTTTATTCACTGTATTTGTATCTCCAGCCCTTAGCATAGTGACTGACAGGCACTTAATAAATACTTGCTGATCAATGCATTTGAATTGATCCTGGGTCATTCAATTCACCTCAAGTAATTCTATAAGATTTATCTCCTAAATCACTGACAGAATGTAGTTTATGTGGATAGATGTTCCCCTTGCTGACAAATTCATGGGTCCTTTTCATATTTGCATAAGTTATTGATAACAAAAAATTTTGCTTTCCATAGCAGATTATTTCATTTTGTAATATGATTCATGCATTCTTGGGAAAATGTGAAAGTCTGATGGGTAATAAGAAAGAGGGGCACATTTTTTTATTCTTGTTTAGGGCACACAGATACCTTGGTTAACCTTATTTTAAGCCAGTAAAGGCTTCATCATTCGTCTTGATCACTGGACCTAGCTCCAAAAAGCTTTTGGTTTGTGATTTAAAAAATCAGTCAGTCTTCTTCTTCTGCTTCTTCTTCTTCTTCTTCTTCTTCTTCTTCTTCTTCTTCTTCTTCTTTCTTTTTTTTTTTTTTTGCAGAGCAGTGGGGATAAGTGTCTTTCCAAAGGTCACACAGCTAGGTAATTATTAAGAATCTGAAGTTGGATTTGAATTCAAGTCCTCTTAACTCCAGGACTGGCTTTATCCACTGTGTCATCTAGCTGCCCCCAAATCAATCACTCTTTAAAGGATAAAGATTATCCACCAATGAGAAGACAGAAAGGAATGTGCTGTAGTTCCACACAATCACTCACTCCATTCTATCTTCTTCCAAATCCCCATTATATATTTTCTTCACTTCAGGAGGACAGAGACTCTATATCTCCAGCTCTCAGCACAGTGACTATTCCACAGAAAATGCTTATTAAATATTCTCTCTGATCCATCTGCCCCATCTTCTAGACTTTAGGTTTCTGTTAATCCTTCCTAAGTTTACAATAGCTTATCTGGTTTCCACATTAACCTGTGAACTCATAATGTGTCAGCAACCTATTAAATCCCCCAAGTCCTTTTCACATGAATTGTGGTCTAGTGAAGTTCCTCCTATGTTATGTTTATACAATTGATTTCTTTAATTTCACCTTATTAGGAGTGTAAGAATGGTCATATGACTTTCACTTACTTCTGGTCTCATATGATAGTCCCAAGGCTCTTGCTGCTGTAGGGAAATATTGGTCTTGGTGTCTATAGAAATATGAGGGTTCATCATTTCTTGGAAACAGCGTGTATCTGTGAAACAAGAAGATAAAAGTTCAACCTTTTAATTTGCTCACCTAAAAAGCAAAGAACAGGGCAGCTAGGTGGCGCAATAGATAGAGTACTGGATTTGGAGTCAGGAGAACCTAAGTTTAAATACAGCCTCAGACACTTAATGATTACTTAGCTGTGTGGCCTTGGGCAAATTACTCAACCCCATTGCCTTGCAAAAACAAACAAAATAAAATAAAAAGCAAGGAACAATTGTTCATTCTAGGGGAGTCCCTGTGCTGCTATTTTATTATTATTATTAGCACCCTGATAATTTGCACTTATATAGTGCTTTGAGCATATAAATCACATTTTTGACACTTGAGACTAAATTTCCTGATTCATAGAGACACCAGCAAAACACTGATGCTAGAAAAATTAGCTTTTGGTTTTGGAAGTAGACCAGGGAGCTTGAAAGCTTGAAAGTTCTTCAAAGCTTGTTCCTTGACCCTGTATGTTAGTCATATGCCTTCAAACTCAAAATTCAGTACTTTTTTTTTAAACAATGCTATGATATTGATAATTAGTCTTTCAACTCACACTTACAAACATGGCAGATCTCTTCCACTGGTGTTGTTTTCACAGCCTTACTGTGAGCAAACCAAAGTTTGAAAATTATTACTCTGCAAGTGAAAATTATATGACCATATGTTACTATCCACTTGAGGCTTTCAGCTTTCATGGTTACATGTAACTTAATCTCAAAATGAATGTAGCACAAAATGTGACATGGAAAGCATTAAAATACATACATTCACAAAAAATGCTGGGAAAAGTGACTTTCATGATGCAATGTGGTATACCCTCTCTGACTGCCAAGAGATTCCCACAGTAGCCAGTCCATCTCCAATAGTCCTGTTTCCTATTAAACAATTCTGGTAAAGGTAGGTTAAAAGGATGCCTTGCACAGCAAAACCCTCACTATAATAAATTTAAATATGCAACTAATATCACCAATTACATAGTTGGTTGATGTGGTCTTCTAATGTCAAAGGACTAACAGTATTCTCACCTTTCCTACCTCTGGTTCTGACTGGTGTACATTGTTAAAGATGGCCAATTCCTCTGGTTGAGGAAACAATGTGTTATCTTCTTCAGTAGCATCCTAAGAAGCTATGTAGGGATCTGGTAGTTGGGATGTTGATGAATTTTTGAAATTGGTTTTTGTAGAGACTAGGTTTAACTGGTTTGAAATCTAATGACCCATGCTGTTAAATGGTTCAGCCTGGTTTGAATTACATCAGAATGTGAGTCTTTCCTTTACAGAAGCATTACATATTCTTTTCCCTTTGAAAAGGCTTTTACTAGTCTAGAGATCTGAGGCAGTCAGAAATAGAGGGACCAACTTCCTTGCTGAACTGGGGACTGGATGTTCTTTTAGGTGTAATGGGGAGATTCTCCTTTTTTTTTTATTATTATTTTTTTATTTTTTGCAAGGCAATGGGGTTAAGTGGCTTGCCCAAGGCCCCATGGCTAGGTAATTATTAAGTGTCTAAGGCTGGATTTGAACTCAGGTACTCCTGACTCCAGGGCCGGTGCTCTATCTACTGTGCCACCTAGTTGCCCCAAAGCAGGATTTTTTTTTTTTAGGTTTTTTGCAAGGCAAACAGGGTTAAGTGGCTTGCTCAAGGCCACACGGCTAGGTAATTATTTAGTGTCTGAGGTCAGATTTGAACCCAGGTACTCCTGACTTCAGGGATGGTGCTTTATCCAGTACGCCACCTAGCTGCCCCTGATTTTTTTTTTTTTTTTTTTTTTTTTATGAAACTCCTATGAGACATTCTGGTGGAAAATTCTCAAACCTTTGGGCCAGTGTGTTCCCCATTGTGGAATGGTAAATTTTCTAATCAAGAGAAGAAAAGATAATTATAGATATCATATATTCTAAGCAAAGGGGGAAAGAATTCTCTTCAGGAAATATTTATTAAGCATCTGCTATGATAAAAAAGGCACTGTGATATGTATAGGGGAAATAAAGGGAAAAAAATCTAGTACTTGTCCTGAAGAACCTTGCATTCTTTGGAGGGAGTGGGGGTTAATCATTTTAATTGCGAAATAATATAAAATATTTGCAGGAGGTAGAGGAAACTCAGGAGAGGGGGAAGTTAATGTGATAGTCCAGCAGAGAGGTGAAAAGGGCCTCATCTAAAAGTAATGATTTCTTGAGATGGGAGATGACAGGTGTAGGAGATGTTGTGGAAATAGAATGGATAAGATTCAGATTTTGTTTGTTATTAAGGGACAGTGAAATACCTTCAGAGAGAGTCAAAAATGAAATCATATGGACAAAAAAAGCACCAAATAAAGAGTCAGGAGAGTGTAGCAGAGGAAATACTAGGCAGAGAAAAATATTTTGCCATCAAATAGTTAATTTGCTCCTTTCTGTGTTGGCCTTGTACTAATAAGGTACCAGGCTATTTAGCCTGTATTTTGTGCTGACACCTATTCTGTAAGTCTTGTTATCTAATTGAAAGACACCTGGACTGGCACTTCAATGCTATCTTACCAAAAAGGGAGGCTGAGGCACATAAATTCCCTGAAGATAGCCAGCACTAACTAGAAATACTCCTGTGAACTCTAGTGTAGCCCTCAGGATATGCACAGTATCCTTAGCCTAGAAATTATATGTTAACTGAAGCCTAATTTCCATAAAAGTCACAGATACAAATGAACCCCATGAACCTTGCCAGCTGGGAGGCACATGCCCAGATGGGGACCAAACTGCATGTTTCTTTAAGAACAAGCCACTCCCCACTCCCTTCCTAAAGCCACTCTAATCCCTCCCTAAACCCTCCTCAAACCCTTCCTAGCATATACACCCTGTCATGCTTCCCTTTAAAAATTCTTTCTTCCTTTACTTTCTCCCTAAGGAAATCTAGCCTACAGTAATGCACTTCTCTAATATCTTGAGTCTGTGAATTCATTCACACCCACCGACCCTTTACTACCTGTACCATCCATATCCAGATGGGCATCTAAGTGGTTCAGGAGATAGAATGCCCACTCTGGAGTCAGAAAGACTCAGCTTCATGAATTCTGGGTTCAGACATTTACTAGACCCTGGACAAGTCACTTAATTCTGTTTACCTCAGTTTCCTCATTTGTAAAATGAGCTGGAAAAGAAAATGGCAAATCACCCCAGTAGCTCTGCCAAGAAAACCCCAAATGGAGTCATGAAAAGTTGGACATGACTGAGTAACACAAATAAAGACAGAAGACCTAGTACCTAGTGTGAGTACAGATCTGACAAGACACTTGGGAAATAACCACCTGTTCTTAGCATCATTCGCAAATGAACAAATGAATCAAGAAGTTTGTTGATTTTTCAAGTTCCTTCCTCACATTCTGTGAGACTATTGTCCATAACTTCTTCTAAGTTCACTATGGGGATCCTCCCAATTGACTGGAATCTTTCTTGCTTTCTCTTAACATCCCAAGGATATCAGTGAACACATGGGCAGTCATCATCAACACAGTCATCATCTCTGGCTCTCTTTACATGGCAGACTAGTGTCCTCTTATATGAAATGGGGAGGAAAGGGAAAATTTGGAACAAGCATTTTTAAACCCCTACTAAATGTGCCTGTCAATCAATATTATCTTACTCCTCAAAACCTACCTGGGTAGATTCTAGTAGTATTCCCATTTTAGAGCTGAAGAAACTGAGGCAGACAGACATTTAAGTGACTTGCCCAGAGTCATACAAACATCTAAGGCTACATTTGAATTCAGATCTTTCTGACTCTAGACCCAATGCTCTCTCCATGGTGCTATCTAGCTGCCTAATATAATACTTTTGCTAATTATCCCTACTCCAATAATAGATTCAGGGTCAGCTAAGTGAGGCAGTGAATAGAACCTGGAATCAGGGAAGATTTGTGATCAAATGCAATCTCAGACAGATACTTGCTGTACAACCCAGCTTGCCTCAATTTACTCCTAATGTAAAATGAGCTGGAGAAGGAAATGGCAACCCTCTCCAGTATCTTAGCCAAGAAAATCCCAAATGGGGTCACAGAGTCAGACATGATGGAAAAACAACAAAAAAAAATTATGTTTCAAATGTATGTGAAAATTTCTTTGTCAACTGAAGTGCCATATTAATATATTTTATTTCAATTTTGTGCTAATGTATATAGCACACTTGAGAGAGAATAAGGATATCCATGTTCTAGCCCTAGTTCTGCTCATAACTGATTGTGTGTATAGGAAAGGCATTTCCTTTCTCTAAGTCTGTTTTCTTATCTGTAAGAGGATGGGATGGGAGATAAAGAAATTCTCCTGTCTATAACTTCACACTGAAAGTCCTTCATGCTCCTTTTTGCTCTTTCAGTACTCAACTTAAACATCACCTTCTCCAAGAGGATTTTCCTGTCCCTTGCAGTTACTCTTCATTTACTTTAGTGGATGTGATTTTTATCTCTCCCATTAGAAAGTAAGTTCCTTAAGGGTAGGATCCCTTTACCTTTTCTTTGTATCTTCAGTAATTAGTACAAGAGCTAGTTCAACCCATGTCTTTCCTTTTGGCTCTAAATCCCAAGACCTTACATAAATTGGATGACTTGAAGGGAGCCACATACCCTGCCTCAGTCAACTGACTTGTAATATGAAAGACACTAAAAGTGGAACATATCCTTCCCCTGGGAAATTTGTCACTGACAACTCTAATCTCTCTGAAATGATTAGAACCCTTCAGGTTAAAGACAGGATATGTGTCAGATATCACAGAGTAACTCTGGGGCTACAGATTAATGAGCAGGTGGGTAAAAGCAGAATTTACATAATTCCCATCTTCAAAGAATTCCAAGCCCCTTGTGGACATTTTTCAGAGGGTCATTATCTCACTAACCACAACAGATGCTGTGTCTCTGGATTGTTTAAATCTAGCCTATATATGGGTATATTGTTTCAATCAACAGTACACAAGAGGCATTTGGGTATCTTGATAAGGTGCTAGGTTTAATCAGGGGACCAACATTTATATTCCAGTGCAACCTAGCCTTTTTAGGTCTAACATTCTAAGATCACACATGCTAAGGAAAAGATTAAATGACATGGTCTCTATCCTCAAAGAACTGATCCTCCAGGTGGGGCTGATGAGCTACCTACTAGAATACAAATTTGAATGTAAGATCCTAATAGAATTGTAAAGTGCTATGAGATCAGATGGGGAAGAAGTTATTTAGACTTGAGGTGCTTTTTCAAGAAATTTTATAGAGTAGAGAATGTTTTAAAATCATCACTAGAGGCTGCTTACATCGCCTTCTCGATTGGAGTAAAAATAATTTTCACTGGTAAGCAGGAAAGTAAGGTTTAATGGGGCATAATAGCTAGAAAAGTGCTTACTTGAATTTTCCAACCAAAACTAGCAAATAAGTTCTGAGAACAATGTGTGGCAAATCTCTAAACCCTGCCTACATAGCTTTGTTTGAAAGCAGTGGGAATTCCATTTTCAAAGGGGTCAGTTCTACTCTTTGAGTTTTTGACAAAATCCACTTTTATTTTGAAGACCTCACATACTGTTCTGTTGCCAACTGTGTTTATTGACTCTGGGGTGAAGACAAATGAACCCAGAAATATAAGAGAATGCCCCTGAGACTGGTGGGAAGCCTTTGGCTACCCCTAATTGGGAATTGGGAAAATCTCAGAGCCCTACCACTTAAGTGACAGTGTCACAGCTGGATCTAAACTCAGGGGATCTTTGGTGTTCCCTTCTAAGTGAAACATCATCAACCCTCTGTTCCCTTTGGTTGGTTGATTGGTCTGTCCAGGGCTAGTCCATTGCATTGACTTTGACTCATGTAACTAAATGAAGAGGAAAGTCAGGCTAATTACAATCATTTCCTTCCCTCAAGACTTAGTTCAGGTGCTATTTTGTTTCATGAAAATTACTCTAGTTCAAATGATCTATCCCTTCTCAAATTTTCCTAAAACACTTTGTTGATAACCCTTCTTTGTCCCTCTGACATTCTCCCTTGCCTTTTATAGAAGAGAGAACACAGGGTTTTAGGACATTAAGACCTGGATTCAAATCATGTTTCCAATACAGGGTTTTTTGACAGTGGGCAAGTTGTTTAAAATCTCAGTGTCCTTCAACTATGATCTAAGACTCTAAATTGCAAGGAAAGTTCTGTTTTGGTAGAGGAAATTCTTTACCCGAATATCATTGAAGTGATCAAAATCACAGGTCTAATTCCATCCCATTCCCATGTGTCCATAGTAAATTAAAAGTGGCTGTGAAGCAAGGACTGTGTCATTTTTCAGCTACATATAGTGCTTAATAAATGCTTTTGGAAATGAATTGATTTGTGTCAGGGAAAAGAGGAAAAAAAATCATATCTTATGTGGCCTAGAAGTGGCAGGAACTGAACTGACCTTACAGATGGAGAGGGTGCCAATCCCCTCAATGACTCCCCTTAAACAACAGTCTGGCATTCAGGGCCGTCTACCGCCTGGGATCAACTTACCTTTTGAGCCTTATCTTAACTTACTCCTCTTTCTCCTCCTCCTTCTTTGTCTCATCCTCCCCCCACCCTGCCCCCATCTTTAATTTGTAATGATTGTAATGGATTGTTGCACAATCTATCTTTGCTTTTTAGAATCCTTCTCTTTCTTCAAGGTCCAAATTGGACTGAAGTTATCCCTGATCCTCCCATCCCTCCTCACATTTCTCATAGATAAGGTTGGAATCCTCCTTTGTACTACCCCCACCACCCCACCATCAATTTATATTTTAGTTACTTGTGTCCATGTCTTATTTTGATGCTATTTTGAAATTCTTCGCAGTTCAAGGACAGGGACTAGTTCAAATTGTATCTTTGTGTAACTCCTAGGGCCTGGCACAGTGTCTTGTCCATAATAGAGGATTTAACAAATGTCCATTGATTCGAATGAAACCAAATCCCTTATCTTTTAAGTACTATGGCTTTTAAGTATTTGCTGGGTTGGTTCAAGTCTGCCCCAAAAGACTCAGTAGGGAATCTTCTCTGAAGAGATGTGATCACTGTGGATGAGTCATTGCAATTTGTTAGAAGACTGTTCTGAATTGTTGCAATGAAGAATTTAGTCTTAATTTATTTCTATAAACTTAGGTTACCGAGGGTCCATAATCTCATAGCTGTGGTTTCTCTCTAGAACAATAAAGATCACAAGCCATCCTAGCCCTATCGTCCTGTCCAGTTCTTGCTCATGTTTCTCCCTGTCCTCGACCTGGACTAGGTAGGTGGTTCAGTGAATAGAATGCTGAACATATAAGTCAGGAAGATTTGACTTCAAGTCTGACCTCCATCAGATACTCACTGTGTGATGCTGGGCAAGTTACCTAACACGGTTTACCTCAGTCTCCTCATGTGTAAAAATGAGTTAGAGAAGGAATTAGCAAACCACTCTGAAATCTTTGCCAAGAAGACCCTAAAGAGGATCACAGCCAGAGCAACACACTAGTATTGTGGTATGGATCAGAGGTGGAATTTGAAATTGAATTTGAAACTGCAAAATCAGCTTCCTGTTCACTATGACATGCCATCCCCTCTGAGAGAGATGATATGTGCATAAATAAAAAACAATACAAAGAAGAATGTCACTGGAACAAAGGAAAACCCCTGACAATGCATTTTGGCAAAATTTGAGAATGAGAGATCATTTGCAGCTGTGGAAATCAGGGGAGTCTATGGAAAAAGCAGCCAAACTGTTCCTTCCAGACACAATAGGACCATCAGCGACTGTTTTATACCTCTGACTTCCTAAATATTTCAGATTTTCAGTTTCTAAACTATGTCCAAAGTTACCTGCATATTGTGACTCCTCTATAGGTCTGGCAGGTAAGATTTTCATTGACTGAAATCCTCTCATGGGGAAAGTCTTGGGATCTTCATAGTCTTCCTCTCCACTCTCTTTTGCTCCATCAGCCACTTTTGCAATGTTCCTGTCCTAAGCGGGAAGGACAAGCCAGATAAGTAAGATGAAAGAGGGTATAATGTGGATGAAGACAATAGTTTCAGAGTTGATTTGGGAAACAAAAATAGATCTCAGAGCCTGCCCAAAGTCAAGGGTTGGTTTCCAAGCCTGTCCTAGGGCAACAGAGGACAAATGATCCAAGGGCACACTAATGGCTATAATTTAGAAGGTTTATTTTTGTAAGGCTCAACTGAAACTAAATACAGAGCATTGGTAATTTGATAGAGAAAAAGATTCTTAGATTGTTTTTAAATTCACTCCCATGCAACCCACTGCTGAGCTCCTTGAGCTTCCCATCAGTTCTCTAATATTAATCCATTTTCCAATGCTACCTAGGCAGAAAGCCTAGCCTTGGTGTATAAATGGACTCATAATTACTCTGGAAATAGTAAAGACTGGCTCCTATAACATTCTAGTGAACTACTTGAAACATAGTAAGAGCATTGGACTGAATGTCCTAAGACCTCACAGGTGAATTAAGTCATTCCACTGATTTGTGGTTTATCTGAAAAGGAGTTTGACTCTAGTCAAAGGTCTTGAGTTCAAATCTCACCTCTCACTGTGTGACCTTGGAAAATAATTAAAACTCTCTTTATCTCAGTTCCTTATCTATAAAATGGGAGGATGGAAGGCTGGACTAAATGACCACTGAAGTCCCTTTCAGTTGTGGATCAATGAAAACTCAGGGTAAAAGAGGCATATGTGTAGATTTGGTATAATGGGAGGATCATTGGTTTTATAGTTGGAGACCCAGGCATCAAATCACTTATCTGCCCTTGAGCAAGTTAATTTCTTTAGGCCTCCATTTTCTTAGATGTCTAAGAGAGATAATGATACTTTCTGAGGTTGTGAAGAAACTGAATTCCATCTAGGGAAGGGTTTCTCTATATCAAAAAAACTCATGGTTTTTTCCAAAACTATTTTTAAAGAAGGGAGAAGTGGAGAATTGAGTAGACTTACATAGCTGGAGCAATTCTCAGAAATAGTTCTGTGCTGACCTGTTAAAGAAAAGAGATTAAAACATAATGGTGTTTAAAAAGAATCCATAACTTTCATGTGATAGAAATGGTGTTTGCTGGTCTCTGACTTTCCTTGGCATGCCAACTGCCTCTTCCATCCTTTACAGCCAGGCTTCCTCCTAGGCCTAGAATGGGTTCCCTCCTCCCCTTTTTCTCTGAAAATCCCTCAAAGTCCTGTCTAGGTGCCACCTCTTATAGGATACCTAACCATACCTCCCCTAGATCAAGGGCACTTAACCTCAAACCATGACTTTGGGTTTTTGTTAGCTGTTTCAATAGTTGTTCTCCTTTGTAGCCCTATGTTGTTCTATTCAATTCTTTTAAGGATATTATTCTGAGAAGGGTTGCCTTGATTTCACCAAATTGCAGAAGAGGGGCAAGGGTAAGAATCCCTGCCCTAGTTGCTTTTGCTTTCTTATTCCTTAAGAGATCTTTCATCTTCTTATCGGGTTTACTTATTTGCACATTGCAGGTTGGCCTCTTCCCAGCCTGAGTAGAATGCAAACACCAATATAATTATTTTCTCCCCACACCCCATTTTACAGTTGAGGAAAAGGAAATAAAGGAGAGAATTGAGTTGTTCAAAGTTTGTTTCATGGCAAGGTTGAGACTTGCACCTAGGTCTTCTGATTCTGAGGTCAAAATGCTTTCCATTATACCATGATATCTCTCTCTTTTCAGATCTAGAATATACATTTCTTGTTTTAGTGATAGTTCTTCCATAAAGGAAACCAGGAAAGAGGATAAGAGACATTCAAGTCAATCAAGAATCCTCCACTGTAATAGCCTTGTCCCAGCTAGGACAAGGAAGTAGACCTAAGTGATGTTGTTTTTTAACCTATGTAAAAATAAACAGCAACCTAAGTAACTGACTTTCCCAACTAATCCATGTTCATCTCAAGTTCTCATGTGGTACTAGTGAGCTGCTGAAGAGAAATGGGTTATCTTGACTATGATGTATGGAAAAGTCAGGAGACTTGTATTCCAAACTTGTTTGCCCCATTTATTGACTACATGATTCTGGGGCAAATTGCTAAATTACCCTGTTCCTTGTTGTCTTCATCTGTAAAATGGAAATAATGATATTTGTACTACTATCCATACATACATTTGTATGAGCAAAACACTTTTTAAAGTAATAATACCTGACCTGTATACAATGGTTTGCAAGGTAATTTACCAACATTTTATTGATTGATGTTTGTCTTTCATTCTGGAGAAAGACCATGACATTAGGGAGGTGATAGCATGACAAGTACATGAATTGAATTTGAGTGAGTGGGAGCTGTACTAAGTCACCAGTCTCATTTTCTCCTCCAAAGCCATCTAGTTCCAGTGGTCAGCTATGAATCAGGAGAACTGGAGATGACCCTGGATGTGAGGCAATCAATAAGTGACTTGCCCAAAGTCACACAGCTAGTGTCAAATATCTGAGGTCAAATTTGAACTCAGGTCCTCCTGACTCCAGGGCTGGTTGGTACCCTATCCACTACTAGCCCCTTTTATTACTTGACCATCCTGTGTATCATCCCCATTTTATAAACTCAGAGCATCACATGGTTGCTAAGTGTCAGAGACAATATTTGAACCCTGATCTTCCAAATACAATTCATCTATCCATGGGGACTGGTATTATTTTTTCCTGGTTTTGCCATAACTCCAGTCACGGAACTGTTCATAGGTGTATTTTTTTTGGCTATTTATCACCACTATGGGATTTAATTGGGACTACGGAATTGAAGGAAACATTAACTCTCAAGATCCTATTAGGGACAGTGTTTGAAGCCTCTTCCAGTTCATTAATTGATGTGAAATAATGAGAACAGGAGAGAAGGAATCCGTTGCACCTGCTCCCTGTTTGCATCCCATTGCTGTAGTTACACTGGGTAGCCCCCAAGCACTCTTTTGGCACTAATTCAGATGATGAAGCTTGACCCAACACCAATTATATTCAGAGTTAGAACACTGGCAGCAGAAAGGAGAACATTTACTAGGCTTTCTGAGTAAGCAATTTGCACTTTTTCCTGAATAGAGTTGTGTTAATAAGGTCACGCATTAAACATGGTTGGGCCAGAAGGAGCAAATGAACAAAACATTAATAACGCCTGTTTGCCCAGATGGTTACAGAGATTGTTTCCAGGGTTTACAGCAAAGCTTGGGTTCTTTTCATGAAAGCCACGTGTTATAGGGGACAGAGAGCTGGCCCTGGTGGCAGGAGCCATCCCTGGCTTCAGATCCTGGCTCCAACCTTTGCTAGCTGTGTGACCTAACCTTTCTGGAACTCAGCTCTAAAATGCTGGGGGTTGTGAGTTAAAGAAGAGGCAGAAACCCTAAATGGTGGTCACAGAGCCAGGAAGAATTGGCTTCAAATCTTGACTTTGGTTCATGGTGACTATTTGCCTCTGAGCAAACCATTTAACCTCAGCTATTCTCTAAGACTAAAAATGGAACAACATTTATCTAACCTAGAAAAAAGGGGCTTCTTCAGTGGGTGTTCTCAACACTTATAAGGTCATGATCTGGAACTATATCCTTCCCCCTTTCCCCCCACTATTGAGAAAGGACCCTAGATAAACAATGTCTCTTTCAGTCAAAAGTCTAGTGTTCTATGTATTTGGGAAAGTATCCATGGATTCAACAGGAAAAGGGATTCAACTGAGAAGCAGCATGGGGATGATGTGGAAAGTGAAATCAACTTGAGTTTGAGAGACTCTGGGTCTGGATAACTTGTTCAGGCTCTGTAGGTCTCCATTTCCTCATTTTTAAGTCAAAAGAGGTTAATACAATATACCTTATAGGATGATTGAAAAGAAAGCCCTTTGTAAACAACTATAGGTTATTATGTGAGATCTTATTTTTAATAAATTATTATTAATTTAATGACATCTGATTATTTTTAAATTTAATGTTCTTAATTATTTAAAAATTTATATTAAATTAAATTTGATTTGTATGAAGGCAATGTCCTATGATTACAGCAACAACAAATAACCTTTATACAGTGCTTACTGTGTTAAAAGCTTTCCAATTATTATCTCATTTGATCCTTTTAACAACCTGTTATTATCACTGTTTTACAGGAGAGGAAACAGAGGCATACAGAAGTTAAGGGTCATGGGCTAGTAAGTATCTAAGTCCTCCTCTAGTTCTCTACCTAGCTGAAAACTATTCTCTTATAATGGTTACATTCTATTTTTTATATTCTCTAATGATCTATGTGTAAAGTTCCCTGACCATGTTTACTTTCAATGTTTTAAGATCTTAAAGCTCTAACATGATGTTCTAAGTTTCTCTCCAGCTGTGACATTCCTTATCCTCTGTTCTAACATTCCCATTCCATTCTGATAATCTGTTATAATTATCTTTTATGCTCTAATATATTAATATTTCTCTAGATTGAACATTCTATGTTCTTTCACTGTTTTAAGGTCCCTTCTTATTCTAATGGTCTATGTTATAATTATTCTTCTATTTAAAAATTCTATATCCCAAAGGCCTCTCTAGTTCTAACATTCCATGTTCTAAGGTGCCTTTCATATCTAATGTGCTGTGATCTGTGTACTTAGGATATTGTCAAAGAAAGGATATAATCATTTTAGATTTTTTTATAGTATTACTCACCAAGCCAAAGAGAAGACACCATGAAACATACAGACCCAGAATGAAAATTTCTTTCATTATCACCAGACCAGCAACAACTTCCTTTATATAATATCAGTACCCCAAAGACTTTTATTTTTAAAGAGAAAATGAAGACTAAAGGGTATAATAGAAAGTACAAGGAACATTGGGTTATAGTCAGCTTGTCATTATCTGCTCTGGCATGATGCCAGAAGTTCATGGCATGGTCATCAGAGACTGGGCTCATTGGTCTTTTCATTTGAAAGATATGAGTGAGATCTACTGCTATGTGGAGACTCCCAGATTTATTTTCACTTGTAAATATGTAGTGGAACTTGTGCCCATGGAGGAGCAAGGTTTGTGCATTAACAAGCAACCCCATTTAACATGTCCCCCAAGTGATTCCATTTATAGGGTCTAGATAGCTGGCTAGCCCACAATGCCACATTACTCCATAAACTCACTTAGTATAACAATTCATAAGAAAACTTACCAATCAAGAGGGGGAAAAAAATCTCATTAGATTCAGTTGTTGCTCTAGTAGGGGGTAGAAACAGGAAACCATGAAGCAGTGATGATATTTACTGAGTCTCCTTATTGCATTAAAGCACAAAAATCATTTAACAGAGTCCAAATGATTTAATCTCAGTTCAGATGGGATTTCCAGAATGAACAATTTCCATTTTTGTCATCCGTTAGGACTTTAGCCAAGCAGGGGTGGTATGATGTGGCAGAATCTCTAGAGCAATTTTGGGATTTGGGGATTTTTTAAGACATAATTTCATTTATAGAGACATGATTAGACAAACATTAGACTAACAAAGAGTTTATGCGGTGACATCCAGTGGAGGATTGGAATTTCAAATATAGTCATAGCATTTTAAATCCTTCCTTTCTAAAACTGGCACCTGATGTTCATAGAATCAAAAGAATCTCAGATCAGAAGGGGACTAGGAGGCTGACTAGCCCCACCACTACCTAAACATAAATTCTTTCAATTTAATTCACATTCACCTTCATTAAATGCCTACTAGGTGCAGGGTGTACTTGCTTGACACTGGCAACAAAATGACAAAATTTTTTTTTAAAATCATCACTTACTTCCAGAAACTTATATTCATCCATGCAACACACAAACTCAGAAGTAAATATATTTTGAACAGAAAGGAAAGCATGAATAATTAGGGGGACACAGTAAAGACTTTCTATAGGAGATAGTATCTGAGCTGAACCTTGAAGGAGGAAAAGATTCTATGGTTGAAAGGTAGGGAGGCAATTTCTTCCTATATGGGGGACACTCTGGGCAAAGACATTTAAGGTAGGAGATAAGGTTCCTTAGTTCTGTGAATAGCAAGTGGCCTATTTTGCTGGAAGATAAAGTTCAAGGAAGGACTATGAAGCCACAAGACCTTCAGTAAGTGGCCATTCAGCCAAAGCTTGAAGATCTCTACTGATAGCAACCCATTATCTCCAGAGGTATCCCATTCTTCTTTGGGATAGCTCTGATTTTTTGGAAGCTTTCCTCATATTTGGAGTTGGAATCTACCACTGCCATTTCAACCTTTTTCCTCTAGATCTAGGGCCAATGTTGATCACTGATCTTTCACGGAATCTTACTCAAAGTTCCTGCCTCCTTCATGAGACCCTAAGTACAAAGCCTATGGCCTTTCACTTAACCTACTCAATGGGAATTTAGCTAATTCCCATCTCTTTTGAACATTTAAAATTTTTTATTTTGTGAGGGAAGATGGGATAGGGAGGAATGAAAGGGATTTCATTTCAGATGAGCAAAACAGAGCCCTGAAGGGTTAGTTAATCAATATTTGTTAAGCAATTTCTATGTACCGGGTGCTATTCTTTGCTGGGAAGATAAAGAAAAGTAAAGTTGTCATCCCTGATAACCAGGAGCTCAAATTCTAATGAGGAGAAGCAACATGCAAATAACTCTACATACTATATATATGTGTGTGTGTGTGTGTGTGTGTGTGTGTGTATGGAGGATAATCTCAGAGATCCTTTCAACTCTAACCCCACTGTATCCTATCATCCTAAGACCTGATCCATTTCTAATGTTCAATTCAATAACATTTATTAAGCATTGAAGAGCACTGTGTTAGCTAATGAATGATTTAGGAAGCTAAGATAACACATGATCCTTTTTGTTTGAGTCACTTCAATCTTGTCTGACTTTGATCCCATTTAGGGTTTTCTTGGCAAAGATACTGGAGTGGCTTGCCATTTCATTCTCTATCTCATTTTACAGATGAGGAAACTGAGGCAATCAGGGTTAAATAACCTGCCCAGAGTCAGTCACACAGGAAGTGTCTGAGGATGAATTTGAACTGAGAGCTTCCTGATTTCCTGATTATGATTATGAAATTTGGGATCTAGGGTGGGGGGGCAGTAAGACAAACAGCTATAAAAATAATTGCACAGATATATGTGAAACTGTTATGTGAAGTTTGAAGAAGGGAAAAATCTGGGGACCTGAGTTTTCAGAAAGGTCGTGACATTTGAGTTTCAGAATAAAGAATAATAACATTTTATACGCTATGTCCTAAGGCCACTTTCAGCTTTAAAATGCTGGGTTATATATTCTAATTTCCCTTTCATCATCTGATTTCATAATTCATTACTCTTGAGTCTAGACTTGAAAGTCATGCATGTGGATATAGGCATTATTTGTGCTTACCATTCCATGGTACCTTCTTGCTCTTTACCCCTTTAAATCTAAGCAGAGATAGTATATAATAATGGTCAGTATACTGGACTAAGTGCAGAGGTCTTTGGTTCTTATTCTGACATCACCTTTCATTGACTTGAATTATTTTAATTTCAATTCCTTTGACTCCAGTTTATTTAGAAGATGAGGAGCTTTATCTTGAAGACGTCTAAAGTACTTTCTATCTTTAACATTCTATAGTTTCATCATGAATTTTGAAGGTCAAATCCGGAGGTGAATGTTCCATTTAGTCTCTTGCCTCCCACCTCCAAAATGTCCAGAGGCAAGCTTACTAAACCTAATATTGTCAGCACATTTCTGTGACCTTCAGAAAGTTCAATAAAAATACACAGGGGACACTATTGTCCTATGTATTGAAAAAGCAATTTCTAGAGGGACATATCCATTTTCTACCTTTAGGCCCCTTTTTACTCAATCATGGCTTCCAAAAATTTTTAATCACATTTTATTACTTAAAAAAATTCTCTTTACCACCATTCTGTATGACAACTAGGGAAAGCATTATTATTTTAATTCTGCAGATGAGGAAACTGAGTCTAGGAGGAGGTAAATCTTTTGAAAGATATTATAACTCCAGGAAATTGTAGAGGGACAGTTGCTATGGGTTATAATGTCCTATTTGCTATATCACATTGCTTCTCTCTAATAATACCCATAGGGAGTGATTATGTTCTTCTACAAATGTCAGCCATTATTGGTATGGTACATTTTTACACCATCTTTAGTTCTAGATTAGTGATTCATTTAAAAAAAATAAGATTGTAGAGGACCTTCAATAACATGCAAAAGAATTTTTATTTTATGCTGGAATTTAGAGATTTAGCGGTTTAAATTTAATTGCCATTGTTGGTTGAGCGAAGTTATCTTTGGGAGGTGTGCACTAAAGAGAAGATACAGTCTCACTAACTCAGGAGCTGCAGGTCACAGTCTTGTCCAGTAGGTGGCATTAAATATCCATGCATCACAGAGTTGCCATTTTTGCCATTTATTCTTAAAATCATTAGTTTAGTTCTATTAAAGGGGTAAAATCATAGCTTTCCTTAACAGCAGCAACAATAAAAAAGATAAAATGGTCCCAGATGAAATGAGAAGCCTTTTTTGGGGTTGTTGTTGTTAATAAATCAATATGTACCTTTCTCGACTTTAAAAGGGACTGTAAGGTTATAGAATACTATATAATGATAAAAAATGATTAGGTACAAGTTTTTCTAAATAGAAGCACCAATTTTGACTTTTCTGTCTTCATCCAAAAGATTGGAGTCACTTTTTTAGTGTTGGAGAAAATGACATCATTCGGTGGACTCTACAAACTTCATTTTCAAACTTGAAACAAATTCCCTGTCAAGAGAAAGGTTATACAAAGTAGAAAATATGTCTTCTGTCTTTGGGCCCAGCCAGAGTCCTTTAACAGACTTTTGGATAGGGTCATATTTGTATTTACTCTGAGATGATATGACTCTACACAAACATTTTGGAAGGAAGCATCAGTGTATATAACCACAGCTGTTCAGGGAGTTCATTTCTTAATTTATCTTTAGCTCCACTTTACTTTCCAAATACATCTTGGTGTAATGAAAACATACTGCACTTGGAGCCAGAAGACCTGGAATCTAGTCTTGATTGTACCACTTACTAGCTATATAACCATTGGCAAGCTACTTTAATTTTTGAGCCTCTTTTCTTTTGAACCTCAGTTTGTTCATCTGAAAAATGGAAATAATCCTATATAAATTTCCTCACAGAATTGATGTGAGGTTCTGTTGAAATAATAACCATAAAATATTTTGTAACTATGAAGCTTCTCATAAATGCTCATTTTTGTTATTTCAATGCCCCCCAAATACATGTTTTTTGTGGATAGAACTTTCTCCAGTGACCAGAATGCCTCAGGTCCTTAGAAGATGGTCTGTGAGTTTCTATAGATGAACAAATAAATTTATCCTTTGTATCCAACTTTATAATGATAACACTTCCTGCATTTAGCTCCAATGGTTCTTGGACACAGTCCATTATAGGATTCATATTCAAAATTCATACTCTTTGCTATGATTTGTTAGGAGACCTTATCTGCCATTAATATAATCTTGGTGAATCTATGCCACAACGAGACATCAGAGGAAGACTTTAGTGTAGAGATTATTATTAGTAGTAGTAATAATGAATTACTACTGATATGTATTTCTGTTACCTTTAGAAGTAGACAAATCAGAATTTACTGACTATTAGTAAGTAATAGTCATAGTCCAAATTTTACACTATCTTTGGTTCTAGATTTGTGACTCAATTTTTTAAGAAAGTCAATAACATGCAAAAGAATTTTTATTTTATATTGGAACTAAGAGGTAATAATATCAATAATTATAAGAATAATAAAAACAACTACAACTAACATTATAATTTATCAGCTTTCTCTGAGTTATCTATCTGACCTGAGTTCTACTTGTGATTTTTCAAGGTGGATTTTTCTTTTCTTTTCTTTAAGGCAATAGGGTTTAGTGATTTGCCCAAGGCCACACAGCTAGGTAATTATTAAGTGTCTAAGACTGGATTTGGACTCAGGATCGCCTGACTCCAGGGCTGGTGCTCTATCTACTGCATGACCAAGATTCCCCAAGGTGGACTTTTTTGTCCTTCATTTAAAAAAAAATTTTTTTTTTTGCAAGGCAATGGGGTTAAGTGGCTTGCTCAAGGCCACACAGCTAGGTAATTATTAAGTGCTTGAGGATGGATTTGAACTCAGGTACTCCTGACTCCAGGGCTAGTGCTCTATCCAATGTGCTACCTAGCCACCTCCCCCCCCCCCAGGTGGACTTTTTTAAGAAATTCATTAATTCATTCCTTAAACAAGAATTTATCTAGGAAATACCAAGTCTATATATCATGTTTATAGATATGAAACAAATGTAAAACTCTACCCATGTCCTCTAAAAACTTAAGGAATATTATTTAGTATGAAATCATTGGGGTTCAAGATAAGTGCAAAAGGATTTCTGGGAAGATGGAGTTCATTGTGGCTTGGAGAATTTAAGGAAAGTTACATGGAAGACAAGGGAATCCTCTTGACCCTAGAAGAAGGTTTGAATTTGGATACATGGATTGGTAGTTTTCATTAAAGCAGTTAGGTGGCATAGTGAGAGTTTTACTTGGAGTCAGGAAAACACCAAGTTCCAATTCTGCCCCAGACATTTGCCAACATTTGCCATTTAATCTGTCTGAGTCATTTCCTCATCTGTAAAATATAAACAATAAAATGACCTATACAGTTATTATGAGGACCAAATAATATTTTGTATGTATATGTACAGACATATCTCTATATGTTTGTATGCTCATGTATAGACACACATATATGCATATATCTTATATACACAAATGCAAATATTGTATATACATTAAGTATATTATACTGTATACACATATACTATAGATATACATTAACATTATCCATAATATCCATCAGTCTATCAAGAATGATTTACAAATGTTAAATCACTATATTAAAGATTAACTAATATTATGAAAGGGAGAAGAGGAAAATTAATAGGAGTGCTTAAGAAAAAAATGTATGTTAGATGAAAATTAGATTTCCACTTACCTATAGCAGTGATGTAGGGCCATGATCTATAGTGTAAAGGAAAACAAGTAAGCATTCATTATATAGATTATATGGACACAATGGATAAAATAAGTTTCATTCACTTAAAGTTGGCAAGTGTTTTTTAGGCATCTGATATGAACAAAATGATATATTAGACACTGGAGAGGAAATGTATTCCCTTTACTTATACAAGTTTTGACTTTAGAAGGATTATGAACACAAAACAAAATACAACATGATATGAGTATAAGAGTCCTATGAACAAAATGGTAACCTGTGGTACCTGTGGTATGGTGAAAAGTGCATTAGAGTTGGAATATGACCAGTTTCAACTGGGAAGAAAGAACTTTAGCTATCATCTAGGCTAACACATCATCTTTTTTTTTTTAGGTTTTTTTTGCAAGGCAAATGGGGTTAAGTGGCTTGCCCAAGGCCACACAGCTAGGTAATTATTAAGTGTTTGAGACTGGATTTGAACCCAGGTACCGGCCCAGGAGTGCTTTATCCACTGTGCCACCTAGCTGCCCCCTAACACATCATCTTAAAGAAGAGGAAACTGAAACTCAAAGCTGGTTAAGTGACTTTACTAAGGTCACAACAGCAAGTAAACAGATCATGGCTACAAAAGTCTGCATATGAATTCTTCCTTTGCCACTTATTAATTGTGTGATGGTAGAGAAGTCACTTCATTCTTTCAAGCCTCTGATTCCTGAGAATAATGATACATACATGGGAGGAGAATCATGAAGCAATGACTACAGGGTTTAACCTTGGAGCTTGCTTCTGGCACATTCTAGCTGAGACCATGCCAGGTCACTTAACATTTTGGTGCCTCAGGCAACCCCCAAAGACTATAATTATAGTAAAAATTTCAAATTGCCTTAGAAGAGAAAGTTTCCTACATTGAGAGCTTCTAACATCGATGAAATCTCAAATCCAGACCAAAACAATAACAACAATTACACTAACCACCTCCCAAGGCTATTTATAGGTTCAGAGATTTAGAGATGCTGAAAGGTGATCATCCAGTCCAGTCCAATTCCCTCTTTTTTCCCCATAAGAGCAAATGGGATCATAGAACTGTATTACTTTGTAATTTTGAACAACTGTGTAAATGTATCTATTGTTCTCAGCACCAGGACCACCACCACCACCACTATCATCATTATCAATTTCATTGATCATTATGGACATTGAAATAGAATAAGATTTGAGGCAATGGAAAATTAGCTATGGTTCATCTTCCAAGCTGCAACTTGTTTGTGCAATGATAATAATCCTGGGCACTTGCATTACACCTTCCTCTGAGGTGCTCAAAGTGCGTCACAAAGAGCAATTAATTAAGCATCACAAAGTACTTAGGGAGTAAATATTATTATGCATCTCGTGGCAATGGGAAGTTGGACACAGGGAAGTAAGAAGACTGAGATATGTTGATTGGGATTGGACCCGAGCCTTCAGCGCCAGCCATCCGGTTTTCCTTGTTGGCTCCTAGGTACCATTTCTTCTTCTTAAAAGAAACAAAAACCCCTGAAACCAAAAAAACTAACTGATATATTTTGTTTTTATTTTGCCTATGTTTCCTCACCTTTATTTCTCTCCCCAAATCTCACCAGGCCTTGGCATCATTTCTAAACAGAACTGATAAAACAGAAACACTGCAAACAATTAGACCATTTCCAGGCTGTGCTGGGAATTTGTAGAAATTCATAGGTAATTGGTCAGTGAGGAATAACTGGAAACTTTCTTTTGATATTTTTAATGGGAGGCAGTTGCCTTAGTAAAGACTAGCCTGGATTGAGAATGAGGACACCTGCATTTGAGCTTCAGCTCTCTCACTAATTAACTATGTAATTGTCAGTTATTCAATTCTACCATCATTTATTAGTCATTTTCCTCCCATAAGTCTCAGCTTCCTCATCTGTTAAAAATGAGTGGATTATATGTGATCAGGTCTCAAGGAATATCTAGTAAATTATGAAAGATTTTTGCATCGGTGGCTGTTCACTGATGAAATCCTTGAAGTAACTTTAATGATCATCATAACAACAATAAGAATAGTTTTATTGAAGCCCCCAAATACATCCAATATTTCTGACTCGACAACAAAAAAAGAAAGCTCATTTTTCTTCAATAATTGGTGACAGTGAGCTATTTCAGAGTTGAATCCATTTACAGTAAATGTACAGGAGGCAAAATATCTTATGCAGGATGCAAACAAACATGAGGTCAAAACTTTTGAATGCTAAGCTAAATCCTTTAGAGATTCTGGACAATTGTGGTTTTTCAATGATCTGGAGACATCCTGATGTAAATCTGACTCAGCTATGGATTTTCACCCTGTGTGCCTGTTGGTGAGAGGAGCCCCTGAAGTGATGATGCTCATTCAGATGTCATCTCCTCTGGGATTTTAAACCCCAGGGTACCCCATGCGTCAGTGTGCGCCAAATGAATTAGCAGAGGAAATGGTGGTAGCCCTGGGAAAGAGCTTATTATTCCTGCTGAGCCATGCATTGAGGGCTTTAAAGAAGAAGAAAAGAGAAGAAGGAAAAAGGAAAGTCAGGAGCAGCTGTCTGGAGCCTGGGGTAGAGGGAACATTGAAAGCAGGCCTTGCCACAGCAGAGCATTGGAAGAGAAAACTCTGGGCTGCAAGTCAGGAGACCCACAGTGAATTCCTGCTCTGCCATGAACTTGCTGTGGGATGTTGAGCAAGGCACGTCATGGTGCCCTCTTGAAATTTGGTTTCCTCATTTGTAAAATGAAGGAATTGAATTAGATGATTTCTAAAGTCCCTTTCAGAATTGGTATCATGTGTTTTTATCCAGATCTAACAATTTGGGTTCCAATGACTCAATCATTGCTCTAAGGTTCCTTTCACCTATGTTCTTCAAGGTCCCCTGCAAGGTCCCTCTGACAGACATTCCATGTTCTAAGCTCTCCTGCAGCTCTGGCATTCCATGTTCTAAGCTCACCTGCAGCTAGGACATTCTATGTCCAAGCTCCCTGCCCCCCCCCCAGCTCTGACAAACATTCTATATTCTAAGGTCTGTTCCAGATCTGAGAGACATCTATGTTCTAAGGTCCCCTCCAGCTCTGACAAACATTCTGTGCTCTAAGATCCCCTATAGCCCAAACATTCTATATTCCAAGGTTCCCTTCAGCTATGGTCCAAGGTCCTCCTCCAGCTCAGACATTTTATGTTTAAAGGTCCTGGCCAACTCTGACATTCTGTGTTCTCAAGTCCCCTACAGCTCTGACATTTTATGCTTCAAGGTCCCTTCCAGTTCTGACACTTTATGTTACAAAGCTCTACTTGAGCTAATGATTTAAGACCATTAGGGAGAGGAAAGTGTGACTAGGTGACTACTTGAGCTTTATCACTTCCAACATACGGGGAGCTGAAATGGCAATTTTTGCAGTGGGTTTATAGGACTGGGCATCTCACAGCCCTGAGTGATTTATGAAAGATACACTAGCAAACTTCAGGGAGATTGTATTTGTTGTTGTAGTTGTTGTGCTGGTGGCAGTGGTGGCTATTGTTTATTTTTTTTCTTTGGTTTGAAGCTATCATGCATGAATTTCAGGACAGTATAATGGTCCTAATGACAATAACAAATAATAGGATCCCATATGATTTGGCATCAGTTAGATGATGTCACAGGTTAGTGGTTAGATTTCTCTTTATTGAGTTTATCAGATCACATCTGAGTTGAAGGAAAACGATGAGTAGTTCTTTTGCATTCTCAAACAATGTGCAAAGGTCCAGGCAAAGCAGATCATTTTGATGGAGTTCAAATTGTGATCAACCTCCATTTCCCGTGCATGCCTTTGCACTATGCTCCATTCCTGGAATTCTCTTACACTTCACCTCTATTTCTTGAATTCTTGTTTTTTTTTTAAGGTTTTTGCAAGGCAAATGGAGTTAAGTGGCTTGCCCAAGGCCACACAGCTAGGTAATTATTAAGTGTCAGGGCCAGTGCTTTATCCACTACTCCACCTAGCTGCCCCCACCTCTATTTCTTAAAACCCCAGACTGGAATGGTACCTTTGGCCTGAGGCCTTTTTCTGGCCTCCCTTCCTGCTCTCTGGTGCTAGTGACTTACCATTTAGGGTTCCTTTCATTTACTCTGAGGATAACTCACAATTATTTATGCCCTTTTTATTTTCTCTATTAGAATGTAAGCTTCTTGGGGGCAGCTAGGTGGTGCAGTGGATAGAGCACGGGCCCTGGAGTCAGGAGGACCTGAGTTCAAATTCAGCCTCAGACACTTAATTACCTAGTTGTATAGCTTTGGGCAAGCCACTTAAGGCAATTTGCCTTGCAAAAAAAAATCCTAAAAAAAAGGATGTAAGCTTCTTTATTTCCCAGATTGTTATCTCTCTTTGCAGTCTAATACTTAGCAAATAGTGCCTGCTACATAGTAAATGATTAAAAGTACTTGTTGATATAAATGTATTTATATTTCTATGTACATAATATGAATCAATATATGTATGTATCAATAATGCATATTTGAGTATGTACACATATATTTCATATATCATCTATGTGTGTGTATGAATATAAATGTATAAAAGAGGAAACAAAGGTTAGAGCTTCTGAGCATATTGATTGGCTAAGCAATGTATGCCAGTTGCTCAATAAACTGGCACCAGGCTCCTCAGCTTGGCAATGGACCTTGAAAACAGAAGGAGAAATATTTTTTTCATATTAAAAACAATTAGTCAAATATGACCAATTAAAAGAAAACAATTAAGAAGGATACAAAATAAGGTAATGTGATTTCCAATTGGAAGAAGTTTAGTGTGAACAATATGGGGCCAGTTTTCAGATAAGACAGATGGTTTGTCTATATCTCTCTCTATATATGGATTCATCCATAAATTGATATTTACCTCTATACATTTCTCTATATATTTACTTGTGTGTTCATAAATGCATTCTACACATAGTTTTTTTTAAAAAAATCTTTAAATGATTTTTATGTATTGGAATTAATTTTTCCTTTATAATTATTCAATTGCCCTTTCCCTACCCCTGGCAAGCCAGAGATCCACAGTTCTCTAATCTTAGTTATTTGTAGGAATATTATTTGGCTATCATGTTATTTTGTATCTCAAAAAGTTGCAACTTGGGCCCTGTGTCTGAAGAAAATTGTGACTGGGGTGCTCAACAACCAACCTTAGCGTGATATAATTACAGTAGCTTTTGTGTTTCTTCTGGAGATGACTTCTAGAGGAGAATGTGGTACTGGGCCCCATGGGAGCTAATCAAGATGGCTTTTCTCAATCCTGCCAAAAGTTAACTGATTCAATAACATAGACAGTTTTTAAATCCTGCTCCTTCATTTTATACATTTTAAAGAAAATAATTCCTAAGTAGGAGCATAAGATTTAATTGAACTTTGTTTTGGTATTAAGGGAATTGAGGCAATTGAGTGAACCACATTGACTCCATCGTGTGACTCAATTCTGGATCTTTCTCAGTTCCCTTTCAATAGAAATAGACCCAATTCAATAGACCCAATTATGGGTCTAGTCCAATTTCTGTCTTGTGAGAAAACTTTACTCAATTATGGGAATTGTGAGAAAGCTTTATTACATTGTTTAAACCTAACCTTGTGCAGCTGGGAAACTGGGACCATCTCTCTCCCTGCTGTTTAGAGACCCTTAACCAAGGATGTAGGTTATGCTGACCAGAAACCCAGTCAAATCCAAAGAGTTTTTCCCCCCAGTTGTACATTTCAAGCAAGCCATATAACTTATCCAAAAACTGGCCCCATCTAGTTCACCCTAATCTTCCTCCAATTGAAAATCAAATTACCTAATTTTGTTTCCTAGTTAATTGTTTTCTTTTAATTGGTCTTATTTGACTAATTGTTTTTAATATGTAAAAATTTTTCTCTCCATTTTCAAGGTCCATTGCCAAGCTGAAGAGTCTGGTGCCAGTTTTTTGAGCAATTGGCATACATTGTTTAAAAATCAATAAACTCAAAAGCTCAAATCTTTGTTTCTTCTTTCCTTTGTTTCATTGTTTACCCAGCACAGTATAGCACTCCTGTGATAGAAACTTCCTTCACTGATACAGATTGAGAACTAATCCATAATTTATAATCTTAGAGGGTTTCCTGGGGCCACTGAGAGGTTGTTAGTTGCCCAGTATGACACATCAACTATACAGGTAGAAACCAGACTTGAACCCAGGTTTTCTTGGTTCTACTATGCTAGAATCAATTGGATATTAGTGTAGGTTGCTTTTTTGGGGGGGCGGTTTGCAAGGCAAATGGGGTTAAGTGGCTTGCCCAAGGCCACACAGCTAGGTAATTATTAAGTGTCTGAGCCCAGATTTGAACCCAGGTACTCCTGACTCCAAGGCCAGTGCTTAATCACCGCCTAGCCGCCCCTGTAGGTTGCTTTTGAATGCTTTGGTCTCTGAGAGATCATCAAATCACATTCTGGTTTTATAGGTAGGAAACCTGATACCCAATGAAGGGAAATGAATTGCTCCAGGATTCACAGGACTTGAATTTAGGTCTCCTGACTTTTAATCCTGTATTTGTTTGTCTTTTGCATTAGAGAATGCTTTACAGGTAATTTTTATTTCCAAGGCAACTCCATGGAAAAGGAATGAACCCTTAATTGGAGTTATTAATTCCAAATCCCAGGTCCACAATTTGCTTTCTACATTAAGTTTGGGCAAATCACTTCACCTTCTAAAAACCCCTCTCCTCACTTTTCAAAAAAGATTAATAATATTCACACCATCTACTTCACTAGTTTAACAGTGAAGTGGCCTTACTCTGGCTTCTATCCTGTCTTTGGAGACTTGATTTCTTTATCTGTAAAATGAAGGGATGAGCACTGAGTTACCTTCCAGATCTAAATCTATAAACCTCAGAATCTCTTTATTAAATTTTATTTAAATTTTTTCAACTACATGCAAAGATAGTGTTCAACATTAATTTTTTGTAAGGTTTTGAGTGCCATATTTTTCTACCTCTTTCTTTTTCCTTCCCCCTTCCCAGGACAGCAGGTAATCTTATAGAAGTTGTATATATATACCCTCATTAAACCCATAAGAGCCATGGATCTCAATTTCTTCATCTATAAAATGAGATGGTTGGATGAATTCATTCCAAAAACCCCCTTTCAGCTCTATAATCTATGAACTCCTTTCCTGGGCTTTCTGGAAAGGCAACTCTTACTCATGCTCAAGTGACTATGTGAGTAGTAAAATGACAGCAGAACAGACTTATACATAGATGTTCTGAATGATCAAATGGTCTGTTCTTGCTATTTGTATTTAAAGCTGATCTGTGTTTTTGGTTCAATCATCTTTCAGTAATGTCTGACTCTTTGTGGCCCTATTTAGGTTTTTTGGGCAAAGGTACTGGAGTAGTTTGCCATTTCCTTCTCCAGTTCATTTTACAGTTAAGGAAATTGAGGCAAGTAGGGTCAGGTGACTTGCCAAGGGTCCCAAAACTAGGGTCTGAGGTCAGATTTGAACCTAGGAAGAAGAGTCTTCCTGACTCTAGCCTTCAGTCCATCCACTGTGCCAAGAAAAGTAACAGTCCCAAATATATAGTTAATAGAAATTCCACTTTGGGGCATACACATCTAATAATAATTTATATTCTCATTTCACCTTTCATTATAAAATATGCAGTGACAAAGAGATGTCTATGTTTATCGAATATATGTATATTTGAATACTACTTTATAAATGGTTTGTTATAGATTGCTGTAACATCATCTGTTATTCTTTTTTAATATCACCAGAGCATGCTATGACACATCCTCAAATAATTTGTTTTGGAATAAGTCGATTCTTCTAGCTTCCTTTTTTAATATAATTGTAAATATTGCTTCAATGTATGTTATTGTTTCAGCCACACCAATTTAAAGGAAGGTTCTTGGATTTTCTTTTTCTTGTATCTTATTTTATCTGGTGGAAGTGAGGAAAGCTGACTTAAGAGGCATTATTGAAAGATATTTAATGTTAACTTCTGTTAGCCTGAACACATCCATAATTTTTCAGAAGCATAGTGAGTTCTTAAAGAACTCTTGGATAATTGGCCACTGCCTGTCTATAATTCCTTCGCATTTCCTAGGGGAAAAGGTAGGACAAGCAGGTAATATTTGGAAAGTAGAGAGAGATCTGTTTCTTAGGGTCTTGTTCTTAGTAGAAGACTTGGTTTTTCCTGTGCTTTCTTATAATGAGAAAGGTTAGACATTAAACAAAAAGCATAGTAATAATAACTGTGGGCATCTTGGTGGCTAGAGCCAGACCTGGAGTCAAGAAGACTCATCTTCCTAAGTTCAAATCCAGCCTCAGACATATACTTGCTGTTTGATCCTGGGCAAGTCATAACCCTGTTTGCCTTGGCTTCTTCATTTGTAAAATGAGCTGGAGGAGGAAAACCACTCTAGTATCTTTGCCAAGAAAATCACAAATGGACTCATAAAGAGTTGGATGCAACTGAAAAAAATTAGTGAATAGCAATAATAATGAATGCAATGTAATTATTTGCAATAACCATAAAACTTACCTAGCACAATGCCTTATATTTAGTAGGTCCTTGAAAAAGATAATTCAAATGAATCAAGACAGGATCCATATAGCAGCCTTATGAATCAGTTCATGTTATCATTCCCGTTTTACAAGTGAGAAAACTGAGACTAAGGCAGATTAAATGACTTGCATAGGGTCATACAGCTAATAAATGTCTGAGGCAGAATTCAGCCCTAAGTCTTCCTTACTCCTTGTCTAATGTATATCCTCTGTGCCACTAGGATCAGGAAAATGTAATAGCCATATTGATCAGCAAATTAGACACATACTTCCTTCAAAATGTACTGATTATTTTTGTATGTACGTATGCATGTGTTTCTGTGTATATATATGCATATATATACACACATATACATACATATATAATTATTTAATATATGTAGATATTTCTATATATCATATTTCCTTTTAATGTCTCATGGAATCATGGAATCTCAAAACTGAAAAGAGAAACAAAGAGAACAGTCTACCTAGGCAAGAATAATTTTTACAATGTGACTGAGTAGTCATTCACCTTTTGTTGAAAGCTATATTTCATATATATATATATATATATACATACATAGACATATACATATATATATATATATATATATATATATATATATATATTATATCTTAGAAGGGGGAAATCTGGTATCACCCATGGCAATTCATTCTACTTTTGAGCAACTCAGATTTTTGAGGTTTGTTCATTTCTTTTAAAATCAAACCTAAATCTATTTCTTTATTTTGTCTACCCATTCCTTCTTGCTCCAACCTCTTGAGACGTCTTATTTTTGGAGGTTTACTCTATATTTAAACTGATGGGAGTTCTGTGCATGGTAGAATAATTCTGTTCTCCTGAACTGGAAGGAAAAAAAATCCAGTTGCCAACATTGGAAACCCCACAGAAATTTAGTTTAGCAGGTTAATCTCCCTTCTCCAGAGAGCAAAAAAGTATCACACAAAGACATAAACTCAAAAATCTAAGCCTCTAAGAAGATAAGGAGAGGTCAGACCACTGGGTCAAGGTCGCAAAGAGACTAAAGAGCAGAGGTTTTGTTTGACAAAAATGACTACTTAAAACAACAGAAGAGATGGGATTTGCATTCAGGTCCTTTGTTTCAAAGTTCTTCTCTCTTTGTATTATAGCATTATCGACAAAGAGAGAGGGAGGGAAGGAAGGAGGGAATGAGGGAGGAAGGAAAGGAAGGAGGAAGGAAGGAAGGAAAGAAGAAAAGAAAAGAAAAAAGAGAAAGAAAGATAGAAAGAAAGAAAGAAAGGAAGGAAGGAAGGAAGGAAGGAAGGAAGGAAGGAAGAAAGAAAGAAAGAAAGAAAGAAAGAAAGAAAGAAAGAAAGAAAGAAAGAAAGACACAAGAGCTATTTTCCTTCCTTATCAGAGAACAGATGCTCAATATAGGAGCTGTTCTTAAAAGGTCAAAATTCAGTTGAAAGCATTCATTTGATTCTCTGATCTACCTGCTCAGGCCACTAATTCTGGGTTTCTTACCCTAATTCTGTCATATGCCTAATCCCTAATCCATACTATAACTCCATATTGCAATTGAATCACATATAAAGGAACCTTAATTTATTGATATAGATGATTGAATTGAGTGATCTAATAATATTATTCTCTTTCTGGCTGTATAAAAGAAAGAAATGCCCAACATCTATGTTGTCTCAATTCAACACATTTTTTAAGCACCTACCAAATGTAAGACATTGTGCTATCCATTGGGAACTTGAAGATGAAAACTGACAGTCACTGCTCCCAAGGGGCTTAAAATCCAATAGGGGTAATAATATATGTTCATAAGAATGTATGATACAAGAAAAAATGTGATAAGTACAAAGAAGGCAGTCTAGACAAGGTGCAATAAAAAGCTGAAGAGAGAAATAGAATGAGACAGAGACAGAGAGACAGAAGAAGAAAAAAGAAGAGAGGGACAGACCAGAGAGAGCATCAGAAAGAGAGCTAGAGACAGAGAAACACAAAGAAGCAGAGAGAATATTCAGGTACAGGTATCAAAAAAGCCTTTATGCAGGAGTCATCCTTGAAGAAAGACAGATATTTCAATAGGCAGAGACACATAAAGGATCCATTACAAGCATGGAGATGTCCTATGCAAAAGTATTTTAGAAGATTATTTCAGCAACAAATAGTCACTTGGTTGGAATATAAAGAAAACAAAAGGAAGTAATTAAAACAAGGGTGGGAAGGTTAGAACCTAATTGTGGAGAATATTCAATATCAGGCTAAAGAGATTGTATTTGCATCCCTTAGGAAAAAGGGAGCCACTAAAAGTTCTTGAGGACAGGAATGACATGATACTGTTTTTGCATTTGAATGATGATTTTGATGACTGTGTGCAGGCACTGGAAAAGAAGTGCTAGAGACAAAGAGAACAAATAGGTTCTATGTTAGGGGATTACAATATAAGGAGAAAAGATAGGATAGAGGCAAGAAATATTGTGGAAATGGAATAAGAAAGACTAAGGAATTGGTTATGGGGGAGCAATGAAAGAGAGGAAAGAATAAAAGATGACAGAAGTTTCTGGTCTGGGAGACTTGAAAGCTTAATAAGCCATAATAATAATAATAATAATAATAATAATAATAATAATAATAATAATAATAATAATAATAATTCATTTTAGGAGGAGGGAAGGGTTTTTTTGGGGGGGGCTATGATTTTAGTTTTGAACATGTTGAATTTGAAGTACTATTAGGATATTCAGGTGGAGCTGTCCAGCATGAGATTCGAAATATGGCATAGGGACTTATAAGGGGAGAGACAGCTATACAGGTGGATAATTACATAGATTTTAGGGTCATCTGCATAGAGATTATAATTAAAACCAAGGGAGTGGTTATCTTATTCATGAAAGGAATATATAGAAAGAAGAGAAATGTGTTGAGGATAATATCTTGGAAAGGGGTAGCAATAAAGAATAAGGAAAGAAGATCCAGGAGGGACAGTTAGAGATATCTACATAGTTCAGAATGTGTGCATCAGAATTTAGATTTTCATTCCCTTGTTTAAAAATGAATAAATATTCTGACCTATTTGGGGATAGACCAAGGTTCTGGCTTTTCAAAACAGTTGATCCCTCTTTGGTGGTTCTTCGATTACCTCTAGGATAAAAGAAAAAAAATTGCTGTCAGAAAATAGCAGTAAATTGAAACACATTCATTAAATGGATTCACTCATATATTACTAAGTTAGGTTTAAGTATTAGACTTTTTACAGAGATGCAGAATGTCTTTAAGTATTTTCATTGCTATTAAAAATTCAGAATTTACAAATCATTAATTTCTTAAATTTAGAAAAAATTTAAAAATTATACACCATACAATTTTATATCTAAATATTTCCTTAGAAACTCATCAATAATAAAAAAAGAAGAAACTCATCAATATGGGTATTCTCTCCTTGTCTTTAAGATCTAGACCCTTCCATTTCTTTTCTATCTTGTATGATTTTTTCCCCCAATGGTTTCCTATAGATCTCCCCAATGTGTTAGATGCCTTTTTCATTTGGTTCCTCATTTTTTTTAAAGCTTTGGTTCTTCGGAGGTTGTGGTGTTCCAAGATTTGCTTGCCTGTGGTACTCCAAGTTTCAGTTTCTTCAGGAAGAAATTTTGCTAAAAATCTTTGTTTTTATTTTTGTAATTGAGGAGTGATTAGGAATCAATGTTGAAAAATGCATTTGTAAGCCTTGCTATTTCTTCATCCCCAGCACATCCATATGCAATTGTGGTTCATATATATGTATATATATATATATATATATATATATATATATATATATATATATATATATGTGTGTGTGTGTGTGTGTGTGTGTGTGTTTCACTGATTCAATACATTGCCATATAATTCCATAAAATAGTTGTAACAACAGACATTTTTCATTTATTTGGTTTTCTTATACAAATTATTATATTGATCTCTTGTGAGTAGTTATGAATCTCTTTGAGGTACTGCCACATTCTGAATCTTGATTCAGTTAACTCAATATCATCCATGTAGATAGACCAGGTTTGAGAAGTTCAAGAAGTCTGAGCATTATCAATTACTTAGAAATCTCATAATAAGAGCTAGCATTTCAATGACATTTTAAAATAGGTAAGATACAGGTGTCTCATTTAATCTTCACAACCCTATGGGGCAGGTGTTGTTATCATTCCCATTTTACAGATGAGTAAACCAAGGCCAGAGGAAGTAAAGTGACTTATTCAGTTACATAGCTAGTATCTGAGGCAGAATTTGAACTCAGGTCTTCCTTACTCCATCAAGTCCAATGTTTTATTTACTGTGCCACATAGTCGCCTCTTCCTATATAACATGAATATCTTCTCCCAAGGGACAGCCAGAAGACAGTGGAAATGGGCTCTGTCAAACAACATTATGACAAATGAAAATGACAATATCTAAAAGACTGGATATAATTGGGTACTGATAAGGGAGACATTTGTGAATCAGCTGTGTGTAATCAGACCATCCAGATAGAGCAAAGGACCAAAGTAATATCAAATTAGAAGAAAGGTTAAAGATAAGATGATGCTACGAACAACTGCCACAGTTTCAACCTGACCTATTTAAATATGCTGCTAATACACCATAGTGGAAAAAATGAATAATGGAAAATTTTTTTATAAGGAGTTAGAAAAGATAAAGCAGAAAAAGTTGCTGAAAATGAAGTTCTTATAAACATTGTGTAACTGTATTTTTAAATTGTATTTATTACTAATACTGTCCTATAAACTTCTTCTTTGAGGGGCTCCAGGTGCATGTCAAAATATTTAGAGTCGTATTCTGCTTGTCAAGGCTTAGATGGTGCTAAAATGAGCTTAGACATCTGGGTGAGAAGTAATAGTCACTTACCTGGATCCAATGTCATTTTAAAAGTGTTGGTAAATCTGGGCACTTGACTTTAATGTATCAAGGAAAGCTATATCTGTTGGCAGATGTTTAAAAACAAATAAACCTGATACTTTTCAAGTCCTTCTATCCTGCAAATACAGGACAGCCTTACCTCTGTTCTCCAATTAAAAACCCTGCCTTAAACCTTAGCCCACATAAATGAAAGTCTTGTTTTCCTGTGACATAAATATATTAATTATGACATATGATGCCAATTATAAAGCCCCTTATTCATGATTCACCTGTAACTGATTATTTGATCCGCTCAATCTCTTAGCTGAAACACCTATAGGAGACAGTTACCAACTCTTTCAACCACTGTTGAACTGTTGAATGAAAGAGACTCTGGCAATGCCCTTATTCAGAAGCTATTTGGAAAAGTATAGCTTGATTGCCAATTAATCCAGTCCAATCAAATTCAGTTTAAGAAGCATTTATTGAATGTTTAATATATGATGGGTATAGTGCCAGTATGTGGCAAATACCCCAACATGGAATAACAATATAGTCTGTGACACACACACACACACACACACACACACACAACCTGTATATATACACCAAATGTGTATTTATAATATATATAATATATAATATATATAATATATGTATATATATGTATGTATGTATATACACACAGGCAGATAAGAAAACTGAAGCCAGAGGATTGCTCAGAGTTACAAAGCTAGTGTCTGAGGCAGAATTTGAACTCAAGTTTTCCTGGCTTGAGCAAGTCCAACATTCTCATCTACTTATACCACCCAGTTGCCTTTCCCTATATAATATGAATAACTTTTTACAAGGGAAAGCCAAAAGCCAATGGAAAATATATATATATATATATATATATGTACATATATATTCTTATATGCACACATCTCTATATGTATACACACATATTTATACATATGAAAATTGCATTTTAAAGTTTATAAAGCAATTTACATTATCTCATCTGACCCTCATACCAACCCTGTGAGATGTATACTATTACAATTATTCCAGTTTTATAAATGAGGAAATAGAGGTTGAGAAAAGTTAATTGACTTGCTCAGCTTAGCACAACTTATTAGTCCCTATGGCAAGACTGAACCAAGGTCTTCTTGGTTCCAAACTGAACATCTCATGCAATGAGACACCTAGCTGCCAATAATAAGTCATTCTTTCACTTTCCTCCTTGGAGCTGACATTCCTTTGGAGGAAAACAACATGCACATATATAATTTTATTAAAATTTGTAGAATCAATACAAACTACTTTGGAATTTTGGGAGAGTACTAATGACTGGGACCTGATCTGGAAAAGTCTCTTGGAGGAGGTGGTATCTGAACTGTGCAACAGAGATGAGCAGGGAGACCATGCCAAGCATCAATGACAGGTCTGGCATATAATATAGGCAGGAGATGCAGCATCACTTAAAGGCAACCTTGAGTAACCAGTCTGATTGGAACACATAGTGCTCAGAGGAAGATACATGTGACTAGTTTGGAAAGATATTTAGAGACAAATTGTGAAGGGTTTTAACTAATGAACAAAGAAGTTCTTTTGTCCTTTACACACAAATGAGCTTATTGAGCAGGGAAAGGGCCTGGTCAGACCTTTGATTTAGGAGTCCTAGTTTGGTGACTGCATTGAGGACAGACTGGAAGAGGGGAGAGACTGAAATCAAGGGGATGCTTTAGGAGACTTTGGCAATTATCCAGATAAGAGGTGATGAGAGGGGTGGCTGTATAAATTAGGAAAATAATGTATAATTTTCCTGAACTTGACCTCTTTTAAATGTTTTTTATTTTTTTGATCCTAGATCAAAGTTGTCCCCCAGTTGTTTAATTGGTAATTTGTTTTTCTTCCATCCACAGACTTAATCACTTGGACATTGTTCTCCTCAGTGCTAAAGGGAGAGCTGTGGTTAACATGATGACAGGTGTCCTTTTCAAGAGAGGAAAATAAGCAAAATTAACAATTTTGTGGGACTGCTCCTTTAATCCTGTCCATTACTCTGATACCACAGAATCACAAAATATCTGGGCTTAAAGATTAATGGAGTTTGTGGAACATGACTATAGGCAAGTCACTTGACCTATTTGGGCCTCAACTTCCTCATCTTTAAAATGAGAGTAGAACTAAATGATCTCAAAGAGACCTTGGATCCTTCCAAGAACTTTTGCCTCTCTGGTTTTATTCAGAGGTGATTCCCAATCCGCCATCCTCCTCACAAACCCTTGCCTTTCAGTACACTAAGACCTAGTTCAAATACTATTTCCTGCAGGAAACCTCTGATACACCCAAATAGAAAGATTCTTTCTTTTCACAAAGTTCTTAATTGATAATCTTATCATAGAATCTCAGAATTGAGAGGAACCTTAGGGTCCATTTAGTCCAACTCATGTCTAAATAATAATCTCTTCTAGAATAAGCCCAACTAATGGTCTTTCAGCCTTTCCTTAGAGACCTCCAAAGAAGGAAATCCATTATCTCTTTCTTTAGACAGGCCACTCTATGCCTGAATAGCTCTGATCATTTGGAAATTTTTCCTTTCATTAAGCTTAAATATGTCTCTTTAGCAACTTTTGCCTATAGTTCCTGGTTTTGCCACCTGAAACCAAGAAGAATAAGCCTAATTCCTCTTTTACACTATAGTACTTTAAATCCTTGAAACTGGTCATCAAGCTCCATTTCTCTGACTCTTCTTTCTCTTTTCCCTCCTCTTCCTCCTCCTCCTCCTCCTCCTCCTCCTCCTCCTCCTCTTCCTTATTCTCTTCTTCCTTCTTGACTTCATATCTTAACCAGATTGGAAATGCAAGGAACACTCTTTTGCCTAATTCCACTGTTGATCAACTAATTGCTTGAGAAACCTTTATTGAATGCCTGTGTAAAGTGTTAGAGATGCAAAAAGAGGAAAGATCCCTCAAGGAGCTTACAATTGAATATGGGGAGACAACATGCAAACAAATATATTCAAAGCAAGTTATATACAGATTAAGTAGGAATTAATTAAAATAGGGGAAATCCCCCAGTTCTTGGGAATTCTTTGAATGAATATCAGACTAGGCATCTTTGCATCTTTATCTTATTGGCTTTCTTTCCCTGTAGCTCAAAATTCTTGAACTCATACAATTTATCAGCCTCAGTCTCCCCAATAGCAAAGATTGCAGACAAGCACCACCATGCCTGACCCTTCTCTAGGATGAACATTTCTACTTCTTTCAAGTGTCCCTCTTATAATAAGATTATGAAACCCTTCTCCACCCTAGTTGTCCTCTTACTTAGGAATGCTCTCCAGGTGGAGGCGTTCCTAAAATGTGTTGTCCTAATGTGAACACTGAATACCTGATCTGGGCCGAGTAAGACAGGACAATCACTTTTCTAGTCTTGGACACCATCTATGTCTTTCTGTATCAAGCCCAAGAGTCTATTGTTTTCACAGCTATCATAAGTATTGTTGACTCATCTTGAGCCTGCTGAATACTAAAAATCTTAGATATTTTAATGCTTTCTTCATCTTGTACTTGCCAAAGTTTTTGAATCCAAGCATGAGTTTACATATATTCTCTCTTATTATTAATAAAGCTTATTTTCTTCTTAGAATTCAACCTGTTATTCTAGCATATCACAATATCTGAATCCTGACCCTGCCATTCAGTGTTTCTCCCATTTTTGTGTCATTTTCAAATCTGATAAGCATTCATTCTATATCACGTTAAATGTTAAATAGCAAGCTATATACAGTTTAAATAGGAATTAATTAAAAGAAGGAAATTTCCCCAGCTCTTGGGAATTCTTTGAATGAATTAAGCATTGTTATCTTATTGACTTTCTTTCCCTGCAGTTCAGAATTCTTGAACTCATAAAAGATAAAATGTTAAATAGCAAAGATTCCTGTGTCACTCCACTGGAGACCCATTAAAATTGAAATTGATATAGTAATGACTGAATTTTTTCATTTGGTCATCCAAACACTTGTGGATACATACACCTAATCCAACTCAATTCTAGCTCAAATTTCTCCATTTTCCCATAAGGATAGGATAACAGACTTTGTCAAATGGTTTGCTAAAATTATGTTGAAATAGTTCTACAATGAGAGAGACCATGGGACATAGTGGATAAGGAACTGGTTTCACAGTCAGGAAGACCTGGATTCAAGTTCTGCCACTGTGTAACTCTAGGCAAGACACTTTATCCATTGTTTTGTATATCTCTCCCAAGCTAAAAGGTACAAAAAAAGGTACTGATCAGAACTGGTCACCCAGAAGATGCTTATAACAATGAAACCACAAGTCCAGGTCTTACAACATTGCTAATCTAGTGGTTATTGTTCAGTTGTGTCTGACTCTTTGTAACCCATTTGGGTTTTTTTTTAGCAAACATACAAGAGTGGTTTGCTATTTCCCTTTCCAATTTATTTTACTGATAAGGAAACTGTGGTAAACATGCTAAGTGATAACATAACTAATAGTATCTGAGGCCAGATTTGAACTCAGAAAGATGCATCTTCCTGATTCCCAGCCCAGTGTTCTTTCTACTGTGCCACCTATACCTTTTCCTAGTCTGGGAAGCTTATATAGTAAAAAAAGGAAATGAGATTTCTCTGTTGAGAACTAGACCTTTTGGAGTTAGTCAGTCTTGAATTCAAATCCCACTTCGGATACTTATGAGATGTATTCCCTGGGTAAATAATTTGATTTTTCTGAACCTCACTTTTCCTCATCTGCAAAATGAATATAATAATTCTACTAACTCTTATGTCCCAGATTGTGAAAAATCAAATGAAATTGGTGAGAAAATGTCCTTTGGAAACCTAAAAGGAAGAGTTACTTAAAGACCAGATATTATTATGAAGCCATAGCCCCATTTACTCTATGTGGCTGCAGCTTCCTTTTCTAAATAAATACTCATCAACCCTTAAGTGAATCAATGAATTAAAAATGAATTTAAGTGGGGATGATTGATACACAGTGGTAGGACACACACACACACACACACACACACACACACACACACACACACACACAGAGAAAGCCAGGGTAAATATTTGGATGGGATATGAAGCTTGATCTAGTCTGGGCCTCAGTTCAGTTATATAGTTGAGTTTGCCCTCACTCATTAAACAATTAAGAGAACTCAATTAGAAGGGAGGAGTTCTAAAGCTGTCTGGTTGAGCTCTCCCAGGAATTAGAGGCATCCTTCCTGGAGGTCCAGTCAGGAGTAGCCTACTGTTACAGGTGAGGAGAAGTGAGGCAGTTCCAGGGCAGATAGCAAGATGACCTAGATTGGCAGTTGGATTTAAAAAATGTATTGTTCAGACCTTTCCTTTAGGATATGACATCTAATGTCAATAATTATTATATTTATACATCAGTCAATGATACCATGTTTATATTTTTTCATTGTATAAATATACATGTCCATAATATATTTATATTGTTTATATATTTATATTTATGTTATATATAAAACATTTATATTTTGATGTTTCCCATCAAAATAAGATTTCACACACAAGCAACATATGCATATATACATATATACATACATACATACATATATACATACATATATATATATGTTAGAGACACTTGTGCTAGTCTCTGCCTGTAATTCCTGTTCCTTACACAAAACATTCCATCTTCTATCTTAGGTCTTCAGACTGACTATCCCCCATTTCTAAAATACACTCTTTCCTCATCTCTACCTCTCTTCTTTTCCCTCTCTTCTTTCAAGATTCAATAAAAGCAATACTAATATATGAAACCCAAACTGAACTCCTCCACTGTTAGTGCTTTCCCCATCCCCAATCTACCTTGAATTTAATGACTTTGTATTTATTCTGAATGCACTTATATATGTAGTAATTCCCATTAGAATGTTAAGATCCTTGAAATTAGAAATTATTTCATTCTTTTTATTTGTACTCTTAGAACCTAGAAAAGTGCATGTCACATTGATTTATTACAGAAAGGATTCCTGCTCAAGGTAGAAGATTGGGTTAAATGGGCTATCTGACCATTTCCATCTCAGAAATTCTGAGTCTATGACTTGCTCAAAGATGCAGAAAATCCCAATTTGTGACAAAGTCTTGGTGTCCACTCTTTCTATTAGACAGTACTGCTTGTTATTCATGTGGCTGCTGTTGGAGCCACTTAATTGTGATTTGGAGTTGCTCAGGGTCTAAGCTCTATTAGATGAAACTAATGAAGGTAGCATAGTCCCCTGGGATAGCTCTTCATCTCCATGACTTCATTATTATTTAATGAAAGTCTTAATGGGGGTAGTTAAATAAATAGCTTGGTACCTGAATAGTAGTTAAAACTATTTTTTTAAAGTCATATACAGAACATTAAAATAATGACCAAGCATATTCTATGTTATTGTGATTTATTGAAGTATGGAACTGCCCATTTCCTCCTCTGACAATATTTTTCTTCTGAATCATTTCAGTTCAAAAGAGTCATGACATCATTTATAATCCTTATACCTTTTTGTACAACAAGCTAGGTCAAAGGCTAAGTCTATCACAATCAGAAGATGTAATTTAAAAAATTAATATATTAATTAACATTATGAGTTTTTAGGGAAAAATACAGCTTTAGCATCAAAGATGATTCCAAACAACCTTAGGCATTATATGGCTAAATGCTCTCATTTTACACATGAAGAAACAGACATTTAGACAATGTTGATAGTATCACAGAGCTAATAAGTAACATCATTGAATTTGAATCCAATTCCATATCACCTCTCCAGACAGTAGTAAATGTGAATCATGGAATCAATGGAATGTGACTTATTAACTCAATAAATATTTGAGGCAAGAAAGACCTTAGAAGTCTGCTAGTCTTCTCTTCTTGGCAAAGAATAAATCACCTCTTGATTCTTATAAGTGATTGCCTGGTCTCTTCTTGGAGACCTTCAGCAATAACAAATTCATTCAGATGAATTTAAGACTTCATTATTAAGCATATATCAGGCTGTGTTAGTTGTTGGTTGTAAAAAGTCAAAAACAAATATAAAAACAAGTTCTTGTCTTCAAGGAGCCTTCACACCACATGGAAACAGATTAGTAAATACAAACATATGATGTAATGAATACACATTAATTTTAAGATGAAGAGAGTGTTAACAACTGTAGTTAATAGCAATCTCATAAATTTTCCCTTTATAAGAAAGCCACTTCTGTAATTGGACCGTTCTTATTATCCTATTGCTTTGCTATACTGAGCCAAAATCTGACTCTTTGTGCCTTTCATCTTGGTACCCTCCTTTTGCCCTCCTTCTGGGACCAAGTAGAACACAACCTTTGAAATAAAATGAAACAGTCAAAATCTCTCTCTCTCTCTCTCCTCTCTCTGTCTTGCAGGAGTGGTTTGTAATGATTGACTGTATCATTATAGTTACAACTGGTAAAAAATTGTAGACAGTACAACTGTTCATTGACTATTAAAAAAGTATTTGGTTCATAGGACAAAATTCAGACCTAGAAACAAAATCTCCTCCAGCAGTAGATCCTTTGCATACATAACGATTATATAGGATTCCTTGATAGATGTATCAGTAGAAATAATGTTCTCTGTTATTTGAAATATGGAAATCAAAAAAGCACAAAATAAGGACATACAAGCTTCATTTTGTACACATGGACCAAAAGTATTCACCATTTTCATGGAAGATGCCCAGTATGATGGGAGAAGAATTATCTATCAGAGGTTTTTTTTTTTTTTTTTAGGTTTTTGCAAGGCAAATGGGGCTAAGTGGCTTGCCCAAGGCCACACAGCTAGGTAATTATTAAGTGTCTGAGACCGGATTTGAACCCAGGTACTCCTGACTCTAGGGACCATGCTGTATCCACTGTGCCACCTAGCTGCCCCTAGTCAGAGATTCTTAACCATAGTTTGTAGCATAGTCCCCTTTAGCAATCTAGTAAAGCTTTTGGACCTGTTCTTTGAATAATGAAATTAAATAACTAAAGAAAAAAAATTAAATTTCCTTTAAAAGTTAGTAAAAATAAATAAAAATAAAATGTATTTTTCCCCTGTTCAAGTTCATGAAACCTCTGAAATCTTTCCATGGTCTCTGGGGTGGGGATGGGGGATTACTGAACCTTAGGTTAAACACACCTGCTATTATCCTACAATGTTTCCTAAGTGATATTGAAAGTCACTCAAATGATTTTGGCCTAACAATTCACACAAAAATAATCAAATGGATGAGAAATACTACTCTAAAGCCTATACATACATGACATACATACATACATATATACATATACATATATATATATATATATAATTCTATGCATAGCTCATAGAGTTGATCCATCAATATATATGTTTTTTGTAGATAATACAGATAGGACAAAGAATTAAGCCCAGAATTGAATAGAAAGAAAAGTGTATCATATCTCATTAGGAAAATTGTGCCATGTTGTCTATATTCTCCCTTTTCCCTACCAGATTCACCCTGAAACAAAATCTAATCTTTTCAAACCTGATATTCTTCAAATGATGCTCTAGATATGACTGTAAATCATAGAACAATAAAATCTAAAAGAATCAAATTTTGTGTGACTCAAAGGACAATGGAGAGGTAGTATGAATGACAACTTTTGAAAAAGTATCAGTGTCAAAAACATTTTAAAAGAGATCAACATCTAGAAATGGAGGTAAAATCAAGATAAAAACCCACGGACAGCCCAATTCCTGAACTGTTACTCAGGCAAAATATAGAGACCTATAGGAAAATCTTTAGGATATTATGGAATAATTAGGGGAGGTTTTAATGAGAAGATACAGGAAATACAAGAAGGTATGAATAAGTTATATTATATACTGTATTGCTAAAAGGGATACCAACACTGATGAAATCATAGATCTTTTAAAGTTTTTCATTAAAACAACAATTTCCAGAATTTACTTTTTGACCTGTAATATTCCTTCATTGCTTTATTAACTTTCCTCTCCTAGGAATGTAATAGTAATTGTAGTTTATTTTTCAATGGCAGGAATTTTTAATTCATTTTGGTTTGGAGATTTGGAAAGATTTCTATGACATCTTCTTTAATCCCCTTCAACACACACACACCTATTGGAATCACATAATTTAGACTTCAATGGCACCTTAGAGATCATTTAACCTAAGTCCATATTTAAAAATGAAGAAACTAGGGTCAGGGATCACATAATGAAATTGTGGAAGCTTTAAGTATCAAACCCAGATCTTTTGATTCCCCAAGTAGGCTGTCCCTGATTATGTAACTAAATCATCTTGAGTGTCCCCTTTGGCCTTGCATTGTCTTCCTGCATTCAAAGGTAAGAAATTTCTTTGCAAATGGGCAATTACTACACATTCATCATTAAACATTATATGCAGAATTGATTTCTCAGTTTTTATAAAAAATGATCCCCCAAACCCTAATTGCTAGGAAAATCAAACCTTCAAGCACAGCATTTCAAATGAAGCAATTGTACATGTTTTGATTATTTTATAACTTTGTCAGCTTTAAATGATTTAAATTTTTTGTGTCATTCTAATTAGCATGTGAGCTCAAAAGGTTTAAGATGCTAAGTTCTTAGAAGGGTTCTGGTTCACAGCTGCTATTTATAGGCAAGTTGATATTTTTTTTAAAAGAATGGTTCAGTAGAACTTAAAAGACTTAGTAGTCTGAATCCAATGAATTCAATTTAATTCCATTCTATTCAATTAAGTTTACATCAATTTAATTAAATTCAACCAAGTTTTAAAAACATAAACTATGTTTTAGGGGAGTTAGATGACTCAGTGGATAAAATATTAGTTCTGGAGTTAGAAAGGCCTGAATTCAAATGTAGCTTCACTAACTTAACTTGGACAAGTTACTTGAATGGTTTTTCTCAGTTTCCATAATTGTAAAGTTTAATAGTATCTACCTTCCAGGGTTGTTGTGAGGATAAACTGAAATAATCATAAAGTGCTTAGGACAGTGTCTTGCATATATTAGACACTATATAAATGCTAGTAATGATGAAAATGATGGTGATGATGATGTTTAAGAGCACTGTGCTAGATATTTGAGGTAATAGAAAATTTAGATAAGACATCAAGTCTCTATCCTAATGGTTCCTAAAATCAAATGGGGAGATATGACACATACAAAGACAAATGATCATAGTGATAAACTCATAAAGGAAGTACAAAACAAAATGATACACAAATTGGGGGTGGGGCGGGATGAGGAGGAAGGAAAGACAGTTCCTTTAAGCTTTGATAGCTCTTCCATTGATAACAGGATAAATGCAGACTCCTTGCAAATAGTCTATGTCTATATATTTATCTTTAAACTCTTGGGAAAATGTCCCTGAAACCCTAATTGCTAAGTAAAGATGAATCTTCAAGTATAGCATTGAAGACTCTTCTAGCCCCACCCCTTTCTAACCTTATTTCACATTCTGTACCTTTCTGGCCCAATTGTTTCTTAACCTCAGCACATCGGCACAAGCGATTTCTCATATCTAGGATGGACTCTCTATCTCTGGCTCTCAGATTCTTTTTTTTCCCTTTAAGTCTCAGTTCAGTAGTCCCTTCCTCTAGTAAGCCTTTGATGATACCCTGTCCTATCACAAATTAGTGATCTTTCCTTCCTTCATTTTTGTTGCCTGACACACTTTTGTAAATTCTGTATCCCCTTCAGGAAAATGAAAAGTCACTGATGGCTCCAACTGTTTCTTTGGCGTCTTTTTATCCCAAATGAACATATTAGAAGATTAGCATTTGATGAATTGGGTTGGACATTTTTTTTTCAACGGGATCCATGGAAAGAGTAGGCACTTGATCAAACCAGATAGTTGAATTGCCAACTTTGGGGTGGATAAGGGAAGACTTCAGGAGGGAGTTAGCATTTGAGGTGGGCCTCATTGTTTGAAGTTGAAAATTCAAAGGGACAGTATTTTCCACATGGATTAGTTTTTTCTTTATTTTTAACTTTTCAAAGTCATTTATTCCACCTGTAAAACTAGGGATAATAGTATCATTTACTGTAGTCTTATAAATAAATTCAAACTATTTTATGAAGCTACAAAAATTTGGAAGCAACTGTGACAAAGATAGCCCATCCTACCCAGATAATAAATTACATCAAATTAGCTAATTTTTTTTTTTTTTTTTTTTTTACTAATGGTCTGCCACAAGTTATTGCTGGTGCTAGCTGTATGGAAAAGAGCTAGTTCATGAGGATTATTTATTATACTGAGACCATAACATATATTGAGCCATAGATTTCATGGGTGTCTGGTGAAACTGAGGAAGTCTCATGGACTAGAGAATTTTAGGAACAAAGACATGCTCTAGAAGGGTCATAAGAGATCACCAGAGACCAGAGGTGGACTGGCTTGTATGAGAGGAGTTATGTTATAAGAAATGACTAGTCTGCATATTGCATTCTTATCCATGGAATATTAAAAGAACAAGAGGAAGACCTCCAGTATATTGGATGATTGCTCTATGGTGGATTTACAGAAGTGAGAGTAAATGAAATGGGAAGGTGTAAACGGAGCATTTTCATCTAACACTGATGAGATTATCTACTAACTCAAGAATTCAATATTTTGGGGTGGCTAGGTGGTGTAGTGGATAAAGCACCGGCCCTGGAGTCAGGAGTACCTGGGTTCAAACCCGGTCTCAGACACTTAATAATTACCTAGCTGTGTGGCCTTGGGCAAGGCCATTTAACCCTGTTTGTCTTGCAAAAACCTAGGGAAAAAAAAGAATTAAATATTTCAATTCAATTAAAATTTAAATATTAAGAGGGAATATGTCTAAATATCTATGCCCTGTCCAACTCCTTTGGCTTTGTGCCCATTTTGAAAGCCAAAAACTAAAGAGACTAGAACAGGGGAAAGAAGCAAGATGACTACTGGAATGGAATTTCACTCTTTGTCTGATCTCCCTTTGTCTATACCCCATTATTCTACTAATGAAAAACAATATGGAAGAAATGGTGAGTATGCTCAGTACATGTTAGCAAGACAAAAAGCAGTTGAAGAGATTATAGGTTGTTTGTGAGGACATTCTGGATGAATAGAGGTGGCATTGAGAACTGATCAGCTTCTCTTCCACATCCCACTTGAGCAATTGGTTCTATTGGAAAGAATGAGTCAAACATCAAATGGGATCCAGGAAGCATAATCTTTTGTAGACTGCAGGAAGAAAGTCCATGAGAAGGACTAGCATTGGAACAACTGAACTGTTGTCTTTCCTGAGTCTTCTGAGTTTGGGCTATACTGGTTATTGTGACCTGGGTTTATGAGAAACAACCAACTTGCAACCTACAATTGAACATGTAGATGCATTCATAGAGTTACATTACATGTTCTATTATTTATTGTTTATTGCTTGCACTTATTCTATAGAAAAAGAGCATTCAAACATACCAGTCTATTTACGTTGTGACAAGGTCAAGTTGCTAGGACTCACTGGAATATAATCAATTTAAGGAGAAAATAATGTGTCTGGTGGGTGAAGTTCTATCTAGATAAATTCACACAACACTCTTTAGACTATGGAGAAGAATGTAGTCACTGATGCCATTCTGTGTAAACAGTTTATCTATATCTATGACTTACTCTTTCCCCCTCCTTCATCCCTCCCACCATTTCCAACTAGAATATGAGCTCCATCCAGGTAGAGACCAATGTCTCATCTAAACTTCATTCTTTCCTGGTTGTGGGGAGGCAGTACTAAGTTAGAAACGTTTACTTCATAGCAAATGTGGAGCTCCCTGAGTATGCCTTCTCATTTGGTGAGACTCCATAGATTTGGATACTGTTGGATAAATGGAATCAACAGTAAGTATTGCTTAAGTGACTACCACCTACAAAACATTGTCAAATGTTTGTCAAATGTTTAGACAAAATATAGCTCCTGCTTTCATGAAGCTTCTGGTGGTTTCTAAACTTTTAAGCAAAAATTATAATGATCAAGCTAGCATTTATGTAATGATTTAAGCTTTACAAAGTTCTTGAAAAATATTATCTCATTTTATTCTTCCAACAACTCTGGAAGGTAGGTGTTGTAATTCCCATATTATAGATGAAATACATGAGGCTAAGTGATTTGCCCAGAGGCACACATCTAGTAAAATTTTCCTGACTAGAGATCCAGTGCTCTAACCACAGAACCACCTAACAACCTAAAAAGAATCTTCTTTTAACTATTAAAAATTTCAGTGAAATATCATGTATTATTAGGATCCTACTTTTATGAATTTATTGAGAAAATATTTGGCAATAAAAAGCTACCAAGAATTTAGTACCACTTTTAAATTAATTTGTCTTTTATTCATATTCAGCACAAGTTTCCCAATACCTGTGAAACATAGTCTATGTTTATGTCTTTGTGTGATATGCACATTACCTCTGGGGAAAAACATATGCAGGACACACTTTTAATCTGTAATCTCTATTATCAATACTTTTTTAAATCTAGACAATTAACAAAGCAATAAATCAAGACATTATTTGTACCATTTGCCAATTTCTAAGATGTAAATTCTCTTACTGAAAATTTAACAGTAGGGTTCAAGTTGGCTCCTTGATAATTTAAAGTCAGTGGTTGAACCTACAGAAGTTATATTTGCTCATATATTTTACTGAACCACGCTGAATATTTTGTTGAAGCTAAATTAATATCCACAGGACAATAGTTGGTGTGGCTATGGATCCAAGGACCCGTTATGAAAGCTCCATACTTCCCAAGAGTCCACACCCTCGGCTGGGAATAATTCATCTAGTATATAAGAAGTAACCACTTCTTGTACATTTACAAATAATTCCTGACTAAGAATTTAGGTAAGTGATCCAGTTTGACAATGAAGTAAAAAGGAGTGACATTTTTGTCTATAATGGATAAAGTTAAATAGATATATATTCTTTTCCTTAGTCATAGTCAACCAAGTGGATTTGCAGTATGACATAGAGGAAAGATCACACACGCTGGCTATGGGAGACCAGGTCATGACTCTGGTGCTGTGATCTAGGATTTAATTTTTATCATGTGTAAAAATTATGATTGGACAAGATAAACTACAATTCTTTTATAGCATTGCATATTCTATATTTTCTAACAGCTGGGTAGCACAGTGGATAGAATACTGGACTTGGTGTTAGGAAGATTCATCTTCATGAATTCAAATTTGACCTCATACACTTATTAGCCAGGTGACCCTCGGTAAGTTACTTTACCCTGTTTGCTTCTGTTTCCTCATCTGTAAAATGAGCTGGAGAAGGAAATGACAAAACCACTCAATTAGCTTTGCCATGAAAACCACAAATGGGGTCACAAAGTGTTGGACACAACTGAAAAAAAATGACTGAATATATTCTATAGTTTAAGGTCCTTTTCATCTCTAATATTTTATATTCTAAATTTTTTTTTCTAACTATGGTATTCTTATGTTTTAATATGTTTTTTAATCCTATCCTTCCATGTTCATGTTCTAAGGTCTATTCTAAATCTAAAAATTCTGTGTTCTAAGACCCTGTCAGATTCTGAAATGCTTTGCTCTATGATCCCTTTCAATTCTAACATTCAATATTTTGTTATCAAGTTCTTTAGTGCCTGAGAATTCTGTTTTATGTTTTAAGATGTATTGTAGATCTAACATTCTACATTCTGCGTTTCTTTCTTGTTCATTTTGTGTTCCAGTTCTAATATTATAAGGTCCATGTTCTAAGGTCCTTTCTGGCTCTGGATTTCTGTGTTTCGTAATCTAAGGTATATTCTTGATCTTACATCCTATTTTTTTTGGCAAGGCAATGGGGTTAAGTGACATGCCCAAGGTCACTTAGCTAGGTAATTATTAAGTGTCTGTGTTCGCATTTGAACTCAGGACCTTCTGACTCTAGGGCCAGTGCTCTATCTACTGTACCACCTAGCTGCCCCCATCCCAGTTTCTAAGATTCTTTTTTATTTCTATAGTCTCTGTGCTTTCGTTTCAGTGCTAACATCTATGATCTATATTCTAAATTTTCATCAAGCTCAAATATTTTATCTTCTAGGATCCCTCCTAATTAAAAATAATCCTAATTTTATGCCTGGGAATTCCCTTCTGAGAAAATATCTTTATTCTAGTATCAGAGATTTGGGGACTGGAATTGTCTAACATTTATTGACCACTTACAATATATACGGTACTCTATGTGTCACTTTGGAGAGAAATAAAAAAAATGTCCTGATCCTTGAGATGTTTACAATCTAATTGGGGAAATAACACACACAAACAAGCATATTTTAGAAATATCAGTTACAAAAAAAAAGAGATAGGTATAGAGTGCTAGCAAACCGTAACAACTTTCAAACTGGGGAAAAATGAAAGGAAAAAAAATCCACTCTCTTTCAAGGTAAATATAGACACACACCCATAGGGAACTGAAAACACAAATTACATAAAGGCCCTGACTGAGGTCAGTTTCCTATACTAGATTCTTGCCTCGTTCCTTTGGGATTCAAAGACCTAAATAAATTCAAATTAAGTTCAAAATTTTATCATTGTTAGATGATATTTAATAAAAAATAATTACTTTCATATTTGGTAGCTGGAGGGGACCTTAGAGACCATGCTGTCCAGCCTTTTTATTTTACAGATGAGATATTATGGTTATTAATTATGATAATAACAAAAATTTCATTAATGCTTCATATTGTGAAGAGCTTTGAGTCAGTGATCCTTAAGTTGTTTTGCCTGGGGTAATATGGTGACTGTTGACCTTGAGACCTCAACCCACCTGGCTTTTTCCCCTGGGGAGGAAGGACATGTAAGAGAAAAAATAAAAAAGGGAGAAAAAGGAAAGCAGGAAGAGGAAAGGAAGATGAGTAGAAAATAGGAGGGAAGGAAGGAGAGAGAGGGTGAGAGAGAGAGAGAGAGAGAGAGAGAGACAGAAATGGGGCAAAGAGGCCCATAATTGGAAGGCTTAAGAAAAGAAAAATCTATTGGATTTGCAATGTTACTAGTACCATTTTTATGATGTTATGATGAAGACTGATAAGATTAGAGAAATTATGGCTCCTTATATCAAGGAAAGTACCACCCCGGTATGGGACAGGTCATTTCCTTGCCATTTCCATGATAGGCTCAGTATTCAAATCTGACAATTAAGATACAACAGATATTTATATCTCTACATCATAGCATGACTCCCGGATCTAGTTTTGTTCTAATGATTCCAAACCTCACTATCTTGCACTGGATAAAGAGATAGAAACTACATTTGCAGAAAAGCCAGAGATGATAAGGCACGAATTAAACAGAATATTTCTCTTGGTAATGTTTTAATTCTATGTACAGTGAAGCCTAGAAAGTTGAACCCAACAGAATACCCCACTCATACCTCACTCTCTAGTTTTAGGAAAAGCAAGCCAAATAAGAGGAAATAAATGAAGTTCCAAGAATTTCATGAACAAAAGAAACAGAACCTTGAACGGTATTTTTTGTTTACCATATATCAGCCCATCTTATGAGTTCTACATTTGCATTTATGGTCTTAAACATGGAAAATTTTCTGAACCAATCCTTCCTGTTATCAGTCATCTCCTATATACATTTCCTTTATAGCATTTTATGCTTTACAAAGCAATTTCTTAAAAAAAAAACCCTGGTGAGATAGGTAGACAGTGTTTATTACTCCTATTTTACAGAGGTTCAAAGAGGCAAGTGGTTTGCCTAAGGGGACATAGCTAGTAAATATTGGAATTAGGATTTTAATCCAGGTTTTTCAATATGGTATCAGAGAGTCTGAATTTCAACTCGGATGCTTACTATATGTGTAAATAGCAGTGATTTAACCTCTAGTCACCTCTAAGAAAAGTTAAAGTAGTCATTTATTTTCTTTTGGCTTTGGTTTCTTAATCTACAAAAATTAAAAAGATTGGACCAGATGATCTCTTATGTCTTTGCCAGTTCTAAAATTACAGTCCTACCAGGCAGCTAGACAGCATTCTGGATAGAATATTTGGTTTGCTATCAGGAAGAAGTGAGTTCAAATCTTGATTCATATCTGCTGTCTGTGTGATCCTGGGCAAGTCCACTCACCCTATCTCAGATTCAGGTCCTCCTCACTGATAATAATAAGTGTAAAGCATCTACCTCACAGAACTGTCAAATGAGATAGCACATGTGAAGTAAGCTCTGCAAACCTTAAAACACTTAAGGCTACCTATAGTGTCATAATCTTTTCAAGACTTTGCTAAATTAGAGAAAAAAATAAATTAGTGACAAAGCTGTTATTATTAAGGTAGGAAAGTGGATTCACAATTGCTTGAATAATTCTTCACAATGCAGTCTAACTTGTTTGGCTGTGTCTCCCTTTGAGTAGTAGAAGACTTGGGTTCTGTTTCTGATTTGCCACTAATGATCTGACTGACCTTGGACAAATTATCCTTTCTGGGTTTCAGCTCCTTTGTTTTTAAAATGAAAAGGTGGAAATAAAGTCCTTTCCAGCTATGACATTCTGTGAGTCTATGAAAAGGATTTTCAGATCAACTCTCAATTTACTCAAAAATTAAATTGATGAGAATGCTAAACTTCCTGAGCATTCTGGTTAATCAAAGTTTCACCACAGCAGCAAACTTTTGTTCCTCTCTCAGTTTTGAATAGATATGATCAAATCTTGTGTCATTGGGGAAAGGCAGAGAACAGATTGGATCTCTATTTCTGATCACTCTCCCTATCCCCAAGCCAAGTGTCCTCTATGTTTAAACCATCTTCTGCCATGTGAGAGAAGAGTTGAGATCCTCAATAATGTCATCTGGAAGGGCAGAGAGGAGGTTTGATTCCTGTTTCCCACTCATCTAGCCAAGTATTCCCATTTTGTATATCAGTCCCCTATGTGAGGGAAGAATTAAGTTCACCAGTACTTGGATTTTTCTGATTAAATTGGTTAATCTCCTCCCCCCTTGCCCCCATTTAAGTAACTGCTCCATTTTTCTTCTCAATTCTCTTGAGAAAACACAGAAGATAATCTAATTTATTAAACAAGAATGTCTGAATCTTTTGTGATGTTCCAAAAAACCCCATAAAACCTTGCTCTTTTCCTTCCTCTCCCCCTTTGTTTAAATCTCTCTATGTCTTTCTCCTCTCCTTTCCCTCCCTTCTTCTTTTTTCCCTTTCTCCAGAAAAACAAATGAATGGACCTAGAAAAATAGACAGAAACCTTATATATCATTCTTTCAAATATTTTCTTTTTCTTTATCTATCTTTACTATCAGGGGATATAGGTTCTAATAGACCATAAAACTATATAATGAACAAATAAAATAACAGCAATGAATTACCCTTTTTATAGTTTCATAGATTTCTTCATAACAAAATTTAATTTATGGAGGGTCATGCCTGAAAGAGTCAGTATGCTTAATGGAAAACAACAGGGGAAAAATAAAGCAATATTCTTAAAAAAACCCCAACAGCCACCTTCAAATCTAGTTATCAAACACTCAATAAAAAAATTTAATCTACCAAACAACACAGGAAAAAAATTATACATGTGTTTGTGTATGTGTGTGTGTGTGTGTGTGTGTGTGTGTGTGTGTGTCTATCTTCCCCTAGATGTCGGGATGGAATGCTGTGGAATGAAAGGCAGAACTCAGGTAATTGAATCTCCAAAACAAAAGCTCCCTTGTCCCTTCATGGGGTGAAGAGGAAGACAAGCTTTTCAGTGTGATCCCCCAAATCCTTCAGGTTAGACAATTTAAAATGGACAGGTGAAGGGCTATTACTAAAATGCTAAAATGCATCTTTGCCCTCTGTTCTCTTTGCTCAATGCTACAGAATCAGTCTCATGAAGTAGAAAAATTTTGGCTTGGGACTTGGAGGACTTGGGTCTCAGGTGTGACACCAACAAACTCTGTGACACTGGATGAGTCACTTTACTTGGTTTTAATTTCCTCATCAGTAAAATTGAGGTCATTGAATTAAATGACTTCAAAAGTGCCTTCCAACTTTAAATCTATGAAGCTAAAACAGGCATGACTGTGAACAAATTACTTCTCTGATGGGATCATATTTGAAAGATGATAGTCACATTCAAGGAGGACAATTGGTAAGCTGGAACATATCTAAATGAATGGATATATTCAAGGATACTGGGAGGACTTGAAACCTAGTCATATGCAAAAATCATTTGAGACATTGGAGGTGTTTGGTTCAGAGAAGACCTAAGAGGAATGTGAGCTTTACATTCAAATAGAGAGGAACAGAAGAGGTATTAGACTTATTTTACTTAATCTTAGAAGAAATAGATCCAAGAAGTGGAAGCTGATTTCATCTTTTTTATAAGAATGAGTTTTCTTATGGTGAAGGTTCTTCAAGAATGGAATAAACAGGGAGCGGCTAGGTGGTGCAGTGGATAGAGCACTGGCCTTGGAGTCAGGAGTACCTGAGTTCAAATCTGGCCTCAGACACTTAATAATTAATTAGCTGTGTGGCCTTGGGCAAGCCACTTAACCCCATTACCTTGCAAAAACTAAAAAAAAAAAAAGAATGGAATAAACAGGCAGCCTTGGTAAGTAATGAGTTCTCTGGCACTGGGAGGTATTCAACTAAAGTCTTCATGATCACTTTTCAGGAGATGTAATAGAGTAGTTTCATGCTTAAAGTGGGAGTCAGATAAGATGACATAAGAGTTTGCTTTCAGCTCATAAATTCTATCGATGTTTGTTCTCTCAGATAAGCTTTGGGGCAAAAAAAAAAACTCTTGGTGAGTTCAAATTTTCAAAATGTACTAAATACAAAAAAAAGGAAACCTAAGAAATGTAGTAATGATACTACTACTACTACTGATAATAATATTAATAAATGCATCCTTTAATCTATATTTCTAAAATCTCTTTTCTGATGATATTATTAGAAATTGAAAATATTCTTTCCATCTTATTCATGTAATCTCACCTTATTCTATCTTACTCCTGTCTCTTGTTCTATCTTTTCTGAAAGATTGACTAAGTAGAATCTATATTGAATTTTCTCCAGCTTGGGTAGTTTTTATATTCAAACTGAAAATGTTAAGCTGTCTTCTATGTACAGTTTGCTGCCAGACATCGCCATATTATGACTAAGTATAGCAATAATTGTCTATTGTACCCAATCCTTGTAAAATAAGATGGAATTGCCAAACATTTAAGTAAGGAACACTGAATTCAGTGTGAATAGGATTTTTTTTTCATATAATAGAAATTATGATACTGTGTTTAGAGTAACCCTATATATGTTTGTTGTTTTTTAGTTATTTTCATATCGGAAAATAAACTTGCAAAGAGTTATATCTGACTCTTTCTGACCTCATTTGAAATTTTCTTGGCAAAATGGAGTGGTTTGCCATTTTCTTCTTTAGTTCATTTCACAGAAAAGGAAACTGAGGCAAAAAATGATTCAGTAACTTGCCCAGGGTCACATAGTGTCTGAGGCCAGATTTGAACTTGGGTCATCCTGATTCTAGGCCTGACACTCTAAGCACTGTGGTTGCCCTGGAGAACTACATAGAGAGACCCAAAGGTTTTTGATAAGAAATAATAGTTTCAGAAAGCAAGTAGCCAAATACATAGGTTAAGACATTACAGATTTAGAGTTGGAAGAGACCGTAGATATAAACTCATCCAGTGGTTTTTAGCCCTTTTTTGTATGTGGACTCCTCTGATTTTAGGAAGCCCGTGGACTTCATTATAGAAACATATTTTTAAATGGATAAAATCAAATATGTCAGATTACAAAGGAAACCAATTACATAGTGAAAATATCAAATAAGTTTGCAGATTCCTGTTAATCCAATTTTACTAATCCAACCTTACTCATTTCATTGATAAATTGAAGTTAAGAGTTAATGATTTGCCCAAAGCTACACAGAGAGAAAGCAGGATTTGAAACTTGAATCTTTTAAATTCAGAATTCTTTCAACTACAACACTCCCCTTACCTATATATATGCATGTCATACCAATTCTGCTTTGTTAAGGAATATTAGAATCAATTCAAAAGAATTCAATAATTCAATAAATTACAAACTAATGATAATTCAATAAGTTATTAACCTCATATAATTTACAACTGAGTAAGGGAACTAAGCCATATATCATAGTCATCTGTATTGTAAGAGAATGAGACAGATAAATAGGAGGCATCCCAATAAAGTGATATGAGAGATTTGAACATGAAACATTTACAAAACCCTCTTTTAGCTGGGTGTGGTGGGGAGGAAGTTAGGAGAGAATGGTGATGACTCAAGTCAGAGATGAGCATTGAAAGATTCCCAGGTTATCAATGGCTAAGATTGGGGTAAAGACCATTGTAGACATGGGAGACAGGTTGGAGGATAGATACAATTAAGGAATAGTAAGTGGTATAATTTGGCTAGAGGGCAGGGGACTTGTGTGAGATAAACTTGCAAAAGAAGGTTGGTTCTGATTACTTTGAATGATGAGATAAGGAGATTATGATTTATAGATAGGCAGTGTGGAGCCACTGGACATTTTTTGATCATGGAACATGTGGGAGACGTTCCTAAGTGATGAGGTTGATATTAAGATATGCAGTTATGCCTTGATACGTGACCTCTAGTTTTCCCTTTGGAAACAGGATCCAGGGTTGGATAGATCAAAGATTTGATTCAGTGTTGGAATTCTTCTACTTTTAGATTCTCACTTCTTATATTTATTCATTTATTCATAATAGTAACTATTGGGTGCAAAGCTCCAGATACTATAGTCCAATACCATAGTTTCTATAAAAAGGAATGATATACATTCTTGTATTCTCAAGGAGGTAAGTATCTACCTATTTACTGGGAGGGATAAGACATTTTTTCTTTCATTTAGAGGAGTGTGAATAAGTTATTACATTACAAGGCTGAATTTGAAAGTTTCTAAGAAGAGTAGAATTAATGGTATTGTTCCAGGCAGTGCCAGGACTCCCTGACTCCTTAACAAGATCCTTATCAAAGATCATTTAAGCTATTTCTCCATGATGACAGGATAACTTAGTTACTTTTCCAACTGTTTATCTGCAATTAAAAAACCATGCCAGTTTTTTAAAAAAATATTTTAGGGGTGGCTAGGTGGTGAAGTGGCTAGAGCACTGGCTGGAGTCAGGAGTACCTGAGTTCAAATCTGGCCTCAGACACTTAATAATTACCTAGCTGTGTGGCCTTGGGCAAGCCACTTAACTTCATTGCCTTGCAAAAAAAAAGCCTAAAAATATTTTAAAAGATGTGATTTGTGGAGTAAATGTTTTTATTTATTATATTATATATTATTTATTTATTCATTATATATTGTTATGAGAGTGGATTTGAACTCAGGTCCCCCTGACTCCAGGGCCAGCCAGCGCTTTATCTACTGTACCACCTGACTGCTCTGTATAATTTTTATTTTTAAGGCTTCTAAATTATTTTTATCATTATGATTTTTAAGGTTCTAAATGAGGGAATTTTTGGAGTGAAGGTGTTTTTTTGGAGAGCTTTTATGGTTGAGATACTATTTGAAAGCAGAAGTAGCATTACCCCATCCTTCAGTGGATTCCCATGAAAATTAATGAATAAACACTCATAATGGTATTATTTTTATAAATAAATGTCATAAATTTTTAAATAAAATTTTTTAAATAAAATTTATAAATATAAATATGTGACTATGGGTTGTTTTTCTAACTAAGGCATACTATGAACTAGGATAATTAAGCAGCTGTGTTTGAAAGAAAATATTGGGCAGTTTAAATGCTTCCTCCTCTATGAAGTCTGCTCTGATACTGAAAGGCATTATGGAAGCCAGAACATCTGACTTTAAGTCCTAGCTCTGACCCCTGTTAACTGGATGGACTGGATGCAATCATTTTATCTTCAGCAACATGGTTCTGCTTTCTATTCCTCACACAGAACATTTATTCTGCTTTAGTATTTCTGTGTGAACCCCTCTTCCCCTCCCCCTCCCCCAATGTCTAGAATGGACTCAGTCTTTACCTGTACCTCTCAGACTCTCAAAAAATCTCAAGGCTGGTGTTGAATCCTCCCTGAGATCTTTGCCCATTTCTTCCAGTAGCTGCTGCCTTACCCCTACCTGAAATTACTTTCTGTATTTCCTTTGTATGTATTTTGTATTGACTTATCTGTCCACATGTTGTCTCCCCCTGTAGATCATAAGTCCCTTGAGAGAAGAAACTGTTACATTTTTGTCTTTTGTATGCCCAGTATCTAGCATATTTTCTGGAAAATAGCATCTATTACCAAAAACTTGTTGGATGATTGAAAGATTATTTGATATAAAATGCTGACTTAGGGGCAGCTAGGTGCTGCAGTAGATAGAATGGAGAAGGATTTGAGTCAGGAGAAGGATTTCAAATCTAGTCTCAGAAACTTACTAGCTGTGAGATCCCGGATAAATCACTTAACCCTGTTTGCCTCAGGTCCTCATCTGTAAAATGAACTGGAGGAAGAAATAGCAAACCACCCTAGTATGCCAAGAAAACTTCAAATGGGACCCAGAGAGATGGACGTGACTGAAAGGACTCAACCACAACAAAAGTAAAGTTTAGTCACTTAAGTTGCTTTAGGATAATATTGTTTGACTCATGAGAATTTAGTTGATGTTCGATTCCTTTTCTTAGGTCCATGTTTCAAAGCTCAGTGCTTTCACTTTCACAGCAATAATGGCATATTTCATTGTTTTGTTATCTCTGTAATACAGGCAAAATGGAGGTAGTGGTCGTGGTAGTGGAGGGAATTGGTCCTGCTCTAGGGGATTTATTTATACTTTCAATTCAATCGAACAAATATTAAGCCAGATGTACTATTCTGTTGTCCACATGCACACATACAACCACACACACACATACACACACACACACACACACACACACACCTGGGTGGTACAGTGGATAGAATGTTGGGCCTGCAGTTAGGAAGACTCATCTTCATCAATTCCAGTCTCAGACATGAGACTGTGTGACCCTGGACAATCAATTAACCCTATTTGCCTCAGTTTCCTCATCTTTCAAATGGCAAACCATTCCAGTGTCTTTGCCAGGAAACTCCAAATGAGGTCATACAGACAAGCTGAAAACAACTGAACAACATACACATATAATATTTCATATATATTTCAAACATATACATATAATTTACATTTTTTTGTGTATATGTTATTTCCCCTCAATAGAATATAAACTCCCCAAAGCATGCAATATTATATTTTGGACTTTGTATCCCCAACATAAAGCACCAGTGTTGTCCATAGTCAGTGCTTCATAAATGCCTATCATAATGAATGAATTGATTTTAGGAATTCAGAGATGAAGAAAGACATGGCTATGACCTGTAAGAAGTTAACATTCTAAAATAGATTAAGACATGTATATGGAAAAACTATAATCCGAGGCAGAAGGGGATATGTACAACAGAAAGAGCTGGGCAATGTGGTAAGAGGAATTCCAGGAGAAAGAAATCACTTTAAACCACAGGCATCAAGGGTTTAGTCCCTATGATGGGTTTAAAAGAATTTCAAAAGGCATGGATAGAGGCAGAGTCCATTACTGTCACAGTCTGTTCCAATTGTGATTTTGGATTGGAATATGCAGTGGATTGGAGGTAACTCTACTTTGAATGACAGTCCAGCATGGAAGCTCATCCTTTAGGGCAGTGGAGAGAAAAATGACAAGTAAGAGGTGCCAGGGAAGAGAAGGATCTGGGAAATTATCAAGTTCAAAATTGCAAAGCATTTTACAAATATCTCAAATTATCCTCACTACCATTTTACAGAGAAGGAAACTGAGGCAGTCAATGTGTAAGTAATTTGCCCAGGCTCATGAAATTAAGTGTTTGAGGCTAGATTTGAACTTTAATCTTCCTGAGTTCAAGTACAATGTACTCTATACTGTGCCTATCTAGCAAGTCAGACCCTTTGATAGTGTTCAGACCCTAGAGTGAAAGAGAAGCATGTGAGGAGAACTAGGATTAAACCAGGGCTCTTTGTAATAAAGAGGCTTTCTGAAAGCTCGAGGACTGTTGAGTCTCCTGCTTCTAAGGCTTGCATGACTGATGAGCTTTAGCTCATCATTAGACAATTCTGGACATACATAAATACTTGAATGAGAGCACAATGACAGGAATATCCAAAATGAGGATAAGGGATGGCAAAGAACCCAATTTAGATGGAATAGAGAATGTGTAGATGTTGGTAATATGTAAGAATACACTTTATCTTTAGGTTAAGTTATAACTAAAAATGGAGATACACACACACACAGACCCTATACACACACACACACACACACACACACACACACACATATATATATATATTATATATGTAATATATAATATATATATATACACACGTATCTTTGTATGGACACAAACATAAATATGAGCAGATATTTACATACATATATATTTGTGGGGGTAAGCAGGGATAGGAAAAGAAACAATAGCATTTTCTTTTCTTTATCATTTTCTCTGGAAGGTTCAAGGAGGTCTGATGTATTTCCAAACATTGAGGCTTTTTTTGACTATAATTTTTTTTAAAGAATGAAGACAAATTTGAATCTATGCATATATATTTAAAAATCTAACAAAGCTTTTATCTTATCACTTACCTGAGCAAATGAATTAATTATTAATGAAAATCCAAATCTCATGCTATTCTAGTTGCTGTTAAGTCTTAACAAGACCACTGCTTCAATACTTTTGTCTGATAGTTAAATGTCAAATTTTTTTTTAACCTTACAAACTGTGGGATTCTATCCCAGCCTGATGGCCCCTCTGCTTAGCTCTCAAATTGCTATGACTATTGAAGATCCTAGGTATTTTGTTTCCATTCAAGGAAACACTCAAGTAAATGTGAATAGCCCTACAAATCAAGATGCATAAGTCCGAAAAGACAATCCAGATCCCAGGAGCCCATCAGATTTGATTTAAGTTCGGTATCCCTGTTTTTCTCGGAGTGACAAAACAGGGTCTATGACTTTGCTCTGGCAGAGTCTATCACCTCTGCTGAAACTTGAGACCCTGATCATCCCTCCCAATCTGCCACTGCCAGGAGGTGCAGATTTGTGAGCCAAGTGCTATAATTTCTTTTAACAGCATCGAGATACCTCTGAAGGCATTCACAAGGGCCTTTTCACGCTAAATTAGAGCCAAGCATAGTAATCGCTTATTAGAAAGATAAAGCAGCCTCCAGCTTCAGGTACTTTGCTTTCATAAAACTCCCAGACACCCTGAACAGCTGCCAACCAATGAGTAACACCCAATGAAATGGAGACAAAATGAATCTTTTTGATTCAGAGCCCTGTGCATTTGGCTAACTCTACACCTTTCCAATACCTTTCTGGAAATGGGCTTCTTCAAAAAATCCTCATTTTTTACCATGTGCATGCTCCCTCCTGTGATGCACATTGCAGGCCCATCATACCTTAGGACATGCTTTCTTTTTCTTCTCTTTATTTTTTAAATTGATTTTATTTCCAATTCACAGAACAAAACAAGCATTTCCATAAGAGTACAATAAAAAAAGATGATTGCACATGAAACTGCAAATCTACCATGTATAACTTGCTATTCTCTCCAAACATACAACAAATATTATGTAAATTTTTTTCTCTTCTCTCTCTGACCTAGAGATAGCTACCATTAGACACAAATAGGTACATCTATTAAAATTATTTTGAACTTCTATTTATATGTTTCTTTTCTAGAGATAAAGTGTTTTTTTTAATTTGTCCTTTATTTTTTAACTAGGAAATGGTTTTATAAAGTGTTTTGGCCAGAAAACTTGGCACTGTATAGCCAACTCATGAATCTCTCTCTCTCTCTCTCTCTCTCTCTCTCTCTCTCTCTCTCTCTCTCTCTCTCTCTCTCTCTCTCTCCATATATATATATATATATATATATATATTTAGTTACCTAAGTTGGTCCTCAAAGCAATGAGCAGACAATCTGCCACTTGGAGGAAATGAAAGCTTGTGGGACCTATGAGAGTGGTACTGTAGAAAGAAGCATTAGCTTTAGAATCATGGCCTAGGTTCCATTCTTGCCTTTGATATTTGCGACTTATGCGATCATGAGAAAGTTTCTAAAGGCTACCTCAGTTTCCTCATCTGAAAAATAGAACATTTTAAAGACCCTGCCTTCCTCACAGGAATGCTGATAGGAAGTGGTTTTTTTTTAACCTACTGGCCTAAGATCTTTGGACAAATCATTAAATCTCTCTGAGCCTCAGTTTCCTCATCTAGAAAATGAGGGGGTTGAACAAGTTAATCTTTGTGGACTAAGGTCATCATTACTAGATTTCTAATGAAACAGTAATTGCTTAAGTCCACAGAAACAATGATGCATAACACTTTCCTTCTACTATTTCATTTGAGTCCTAATAACCATCATATACTAAGTATGAATATACTTGTTTTATAGACATTGGAATCAGGGCTCAGAGGAGTGGGATGACTCGCTCACTATGCAGCTAGCAAGAGACATGCACAGAATTCAAACCCAGGTTTTAGAATCCCAAACCTAATGCTATTTTCATTATACTGGGTAATGAGCAGTATGTACCAACGACTTTTGCCTAGCTGCTTAGCTTGGGCCATCTCCATTTCTTATTTTGCAAGGCAATGGGGTTAATTGACTTGCCCAAGGCCACACAGCTAGCTAGGTAATTAATAAGTGTCTGACGTTGGAATTGAACTCAGGTCCTCCTGATTCCAGGGCTGGTGCTCTATCCACTGTGCCACCTAACTGCCCCTCTCTCCATTTTTTAAAAGTAATGATTCCATGGATTACAAACACAAAATTCTTATAAGTAACCAAAGAAATTCTTAGCAATTGTGGCTGAATCCAGGGGAAAGGAGCTATACTTCCTAAACTGAAGCCACAATCATTTTTAAGAGGAGACTCAGACTGCTTTCTTAGAGCTCACTGCTTCCTCTCTCTCTCTGCCCAGAAGTAAATAAAGGAAGAGATTGGGCTGTATCAAATTTGGGAAATTACACAGTGCTTTCAATGACTCCAAGATGCTCCTGGCTGCAAATGCCTTTTTTTTAAAAGAAAAAACAAAACCCCATTAGTGATACTATATAGCTGTGCATCATAAAACAATCATAATCTCAGAATTAAACTTGCATGTGGTTAAAAGGACAAAGGAAAGATGCATGGTGGATATAAGAAGATTATAGAATTTCACCAAGGTTGATTTGTAATGTGAGAAATGATGTAAAAAAAATCAAGAATTGGTATAAGTGGAAAACAAAATGAATCAATCAAATGGCAAGTACCACACTGGTAGCCCCAAAAACCCATTAGTATATTGCAGAGACAGGGAAAAGAATGATATAAGAGTAGGGCATGGATGGATTGCAATCTCCATTGGTGAAGATGGTATCCATTTCCACCATGGATACCACAATATCCATGTAATCATGAACCCATGACATAATTGCTAAAGTCATAGGATTTACACCCCCTCACTTTACAGATGAGGAAACTGAAGCCCAGAGGCAAGGAAACTTGCCCAGGGTCACATAACTGGCTCAGCTGAAATTTGGTACCAATTCTTCTTAGTCCCAATCCAAGCATATTTCCCATTGAACCCATTGTCCCCTATGTTAAGGATATGCATAAATGTCAGATCATTCTGTATCATATAGAGACAATTCACATTTCAGGCATCTGGTAGGCTAGATACACTGTAGATTAGCATTCATATCTTAGATGTTCTTATTTCAAATCAAGACTTCTTTCATTAATCCATATTGTAGGTGAAAATAATACAGCATTATATCCATAAAGAAAGAACCCACCCATGTACAAAGGGAATGTTTACACATTTTCTTATATCCTTCCTATTGTTAAAGTTTCCCACCTGTATCCTGTTATAAAATGACCAGGCACAGGTACAACCAGGTAAGAAATACACATAAATGCTTATGGTAGATCAGCAGTGAGTTAACTCTCTCTCTCTCTCTCTCTCTCTCTCTCTCTCTCTCTCTCTCTCTCTCTCTCTCTCTCCCTGTATGTGTATGTATGTGGTTAAATTACTAGGAAAATTGTCCAGTTAAATGGTCCTTGAAATCCCCAGCCTGTTTGAGTAGAGAAGGACTCTGACATTCAAGGGCTGGGCTATAAAATCAAGTAAAGTGGGATCACAATGGGTGTCCAGAGACTAGGAAATATTCTCTTGAGTCAAACATGCTGGGTGTCTGTGTTTACTCAGGTCCTTGGAACTATAGAATTTTAAATTAAAAGGGACTTTATAGATTCAATTCCATTCAATGAATATTAAACTTTTCAGGGATTCAGGTGAAAGGAAAGGACAACATTTAATTCAGTTGGTAAATGTTTATCAGGAACATACTATGTGCAAGATACAGTGCTAGGAACTGAAGACAGAGGAAATATTTTCCAGCTCTGAGATCTTAAATATCCTTGGGAGAGGGAGATCAGGGAAGTTTCATGGACACAAATATGTTGAGGTAAAAAAGAGAAGAGAGCACTGACAGTGGGGATGAAGGACCTTGGGGAAGACTTAAAAGTTCAGGCTAAAGAGTTCAAAGCAGTTTGGTGGCATAATATACAGGGCTTGGAGTCAAGAAGACTTATCTTGAGTTCAAATGTGGACTCAGAGAGTTGCCATCTGCTTGACCCTGTGCTTGACTCTGTTTACCTCAGTTTCCCCATCTGTCAAATGAGTTGGAGAAGGAAATGATACATTCCAGTATCTTTGCCAAGAAAACCTCAAATGGAGTCATGAACACAATTGAAACAACTAAATGACAACAAATAGAGTTTGTATTCATCCTCCACTGACAAACCACTGAAGATTTTTTGGGCAGGGGAGGTTTCATGACCACCATTGTGTCCATTTGTGCAGTTATGGAGGATGGTTTGGAGAAGGGAAAGGCTGGAAACAAGTGTCCTGGCAGCATAGTTCAAATGGCAGATCACTTGACTAGGGAGTTACAAAAGGAGCTGAAAAGTGTTCACTAGAATGTAAATAATTTGTGAGTAGTCATTGTTTCAGTTGTTGTCTTTGTATCCCAAGTGCTTAGCAGATTACCAGGCACATAATAGGTGCTTGAGAAATGTGTTGATCAATACAAATGAATGAATGAATAAGAAAGAAAGTTTCAAATTTCATATTTGAAATAAGCAAATATACAAGATAGATAAAAGAACCATATAAGCAGAACTCAGGAGGGAATGAATTCTTATGTTTGGGTTGGGAGGGGATCAGAGAAGGAATGTGAAGGAGGTGTCCTTTGATCCAGACATGAAGGCTGAGTTGGGTTGGAGAGGAGAAATTTAAGGGGAGGCAGAGGGTACCTATAGGGAAGTAATGGGAAATGTTGGTTAGGGTCATATTATTTGGATTCTTGAATAATGGGGCCTAAGAATCCATTGGAGAAAGAGCCCTGGATTTAGAATTGGGAGGACTTGAATTGTATTCCCAAGACTGGTATCTACTCTTGGTGAGACTTGGGGCAAATTACTCCCACCATTTGGACCTCGATTTCATTTATAAAATGACTGTATTTGATGATCTCAAATACTGCTCCGGCTCTAAAAGTATTATCCTATGATCCTGTGATTTCCAAGATCCCTTCTAACTTTAATTCCTATAATTCTATATTTAGAATTTTTAAAAAATAAATATTAGAATTTACTTAGAAGACAAGGAGTAACAATGGTTTTTTTTTTTTTTTTCAGCAAGGAATGGTATGATAAGGACTGTCCACTACAAAATTACTTTGGTAATATATTCATGCAGTGGATCATATGGGACACCAGTTATTTCAAACAAGAGGGAATGTATGAGAACCTGAGTAGGGAGAGGGTGATTGGAAAAGAAAAGGAAGGAGCAGACACAGGAGGCATTGTAATGGGATGTGGCATTATTAAATTCTATACACATTTAGTAAGCCAGTAGTACTCTGCATGTGGCTCTGTGTTGGGGTTAGGAAAGCACAGATGATGAGGGATCTAGGTTAGTGGGAATATAGCCTTCATGAAAGTGAGTGGCATGAATGAGAAAGTAAAGATAGGATGGGGCCAGATTATGGAGGGCCTTCAATGCTGGACAAGGGAACTTGAATTTTATTCTGTGGGCAATAGTTGCTGAAGTTTCTTTGAGCAGATGAGTGACAGGGTGAGATCTGTGCATGAAGATTTGTCTGGCAGAGGTTTGAAAGCTAGATCAGAGAGGGAAGAGAATATAGCCAGGAAGGTCCATTAGTAGGTAATTCAGTAATGGTCTAATGGATAGTAATGAGCACAGTGAGAACAGGGAATAAGAGATGGCTATAAGAGATGTCTTAGGGGGTCAAATGAACAGGATTTAGTAACTGATTGACTGGGAGAGGTGAAGGAGAGGGCTGAAAACCTTCTCTGTGGATACAGCCCTAGCCACTAAATACTATACTTATTATTCCTAAAAATAGCATTGGGGTTGTCATAATAATGTCTCATAGTTTAATATGTAAATGCTTGCTTGCTGACTGATTGATAATTATGCTTTTATGAAAAGGAAATAGCATTGACTCTGGAGTTAGAGGATTTGGGTTCAAACATTCCCTCTGATATTTATTACCTGTGTGACCATGGACAAGTCACAACCTTTCCTGGGCCACAGTTTCTTTGACCACTAAATGAAGGAATTGAACTGCATGACCATCCTGCTTTATATCTATGGACATCATGAGCCTAAGCTGGATAATGCAAGTTTTATTATTCTCATTTTACAGTTGAGGAAATTGAGGCCCAGAGATTTGAAGTATTTCTTTCAGGATCATATCCAGGAACTGAACTCATCTGTTCTGACTCCAATATTCTTTCCTATAAGCCACAAAAGATTGCATATTTTGAAAGAAAACAACCTAACCTTTATTAAGCATGTATCCCATATATCAGGCACTTATACTAGATGCTGGGGATGTAAAGAAGGGCAAAAGTCAGTCCCTGCCTTCAAGTGTCTTACTTATTTGATGTATAGCTAAGAACAATTTATCATTAATGCTCCTTGGAATTTTCAGTCAAGTCCCATTCTCTATGATCCTTTCAGGGGTTTTCTTGGCAAAGATTCTGGAATGTTTTGCCATTTGCTTCTCCAGCTCATTTTATAGGAAACTGTGGGTGGTTAAATGACTTGCTCAGGGTCACAAAACTAATAAGTGTCCCAGACTGGATTTGAACTCAGGAAGATGAGTCTTCCTGACTTCAGGCTTAGGGAACTCTATGCACTATGATACCTAGCTGATGGTTTATTATTGTGTATCTGAAAATAATCTGAAAACAAGCAACTAGTTGGTTTAGTGAATTAAAGATGACCCCTGATTCAGAAAGAACTTTGGTTCAAATTCCACCCATGAAATATACTACCTGTGTGACTTGTGACAAGTTTCTGAAGTATTTAATAAGTGTGTTTCCTCTTTTATTCATTCATAAAATGGTTGCTGCTGTCCATTCTATTGGAACAATTATCTGATAGCATAGCCAGGAAGGCAGTTGGACTCTGACAGCAGGAAGGCAACAGCTACTGCTAATAATAATCAGGGGACACCCTCTCTCCTATTCTGAGGTTTCCTGCAAGCAGTGGATTAAAGTCTGAGAGACCTAGAACATCTGAACTGATTTCCCTAAACTGGTTTACAGAGTGAAGTTTCAGAGATGATTGTCTTGACAACAGGTTGGAAAGGTAAATGAAACCTCTATAGGCAAAAGAGTGAAATTCTGGGAAGTCTGATTACCTGGATCGATATTCCTGTTTGTTTGGGTTCCCTTAGGCTGAAAGGTGATGATTCTGTATCACAGAGTGACAGTCAGGGGGGTGTTAGAGTCAGTTATTAAACATTTATCAACATCCTACTGAACTGACATCTGTCAATCCAGAAAATATCTTCTGATTGCTTCTCTTTGAGTTGTGTCTGAAGCCATGGGGATCTATCTGGTAGTTGGAGGCATAGGACCCTTAACATTATCAAGATAAAAACAGTTGTACTAAAACTGGATTTCCAATGGCAATAGAATCATTAGTCTTGGGTTCAAATTGTGATTTTGATACTTAGATGTTCATGTATAAGCCTTAGTTTCCTCATCTGTAAAATGGGAGAAATGATATTAGTACTATCTGTCTCACAGGGTCGCTATGAAAATAGTGATTTGCTTATGCTATGCAAGTGGCTATCACTGTCTCAGAAGATAGTGGGGTCCCATAGCAGGGAAGAAGTCTTCAAATCATTAATCATATTAGCTGGTGATTCCTGTACAGGTGTTAGTAGGAGTAGTTAATCATTGAAAGGTCTAATGATTTAGATACTGTGACCTTAAACAGGAAAGGAGAAAAGCAAAGGCAAAAATGAAGATTTACATAAACCAGGAATCTGACAAGAATGTTCCAGTGTTGATTGTTCAATTAAGTTCAGCCAAGGAAAGAAGTTAAGGCAATGATGTCTCCCTGGGAAATGGAATTGTTTAGTGGGAAGGGTAGCTTCTAACAAGGGACTCCACCATTGCTTCAGAAGGATACTATATCCCATGGGATCTCAGTCTTTGCTTGGATGATCTTGTTTCCTTTTTCCTCAACCCCTTTCTTCCCCCTTTACTCAATAAGCTGCAGTTGAATTATAAACTATGAAACCTAAGCTCCTGGTTCAGTTGAAAAAAGAGTCAGAGATAAAAGTCCCTATTTTCCTCCGTCTTTCAACTTCAGTAAAGAAGTTAGCACACACACAGGTGGACGGCCCCAAGGCTACAGCCAACTTGGTGTATCTTTAAACCAGCAATGGCATTCTGCCCAATAGGATGGCCCTAAAACTGGTGAAATTTTTCTCAATTAGAGATTCATTAGAGCTAACTAGCTGCTCCTTAGCAATGCAAATACCCTAGGGGCCTAATCTTCTTAGAATAAAGGAATTTAATGGGCTTGCTTTTCTAGACAAGGTGAGCTACACCAGCCCAACCTAAGTTTTTTGCAGGCCTGGCACTGCAGATGATAGCTGTGGGTAGCCAAAAGGTAGGGTGAGGAAGGACTAAGGTTGAGTGCATAAAATGATGATAAGCATTTATATACTTTTTTAAAGTTTTGCAAAACAATTTACAAATATTTCATTTACTTAGTGTATATTTAAAAGTCATTTTTTCTTTTGTTCATATAAGTAAACCTAAGAGATATTTTACAAATGAAGGATATTCCACCCATGTTCACTTCCTAATAGGATATTTTACTTATTTTGCAGTTTTGGTGCTTGGAACAGGACTTCTCCAGTTATTCCTGGACCTGACAAGTCTCAGCACTGGAAAATTTTCCAACTCCAGCCAACCACTATTACTAGTAAATTAATTCCCCTTCACTATCCCAAGCTGACTTTCCTGCCAATCATGTGTAAGAGAACTACCTTTGGAAAAAAAATAAAAAATAAGCTTAATGGGCAACCTGCGTGTTTTTGCTGCTTATCCCTGTTGCTGCTGTCAAAGGAAGGTTTTCAAGTCAGTAAAGGAGTTGATGTGAAAAACAGATTGGACAGATGGAAAGAAGGGCAATTTATTTTTACTTTTCAAAGGAGGCTGGGTAGGAGGCGGACCAGCCAGTTCAAGGAAGAGAGGAAGAATTCCAGAAATGAAAACAAAAATGGAATGAAAAGAATACAAGTAAATGGAGAATCAATAAAGGGGATCATGTTGGTTGATGAACTGAAAAAAAGAAAAAAAGAAAGATGAGAAAATCAGAGACATTCATAACTGCTTCCATTTGCATAGCACTTTTAAGGTTTACAGAGCTCTTTCCCCACCAGGACTCTGGGAGGTAAAGCGGGAAGCTGTTATCTTGTCCTTTTTGGAGGTGTAGAAAGTGAAAGTCAGAGTAAATGACCTTCCTATGGATATACCATTAGTGAGCTGTGGAGGTAGGACTTTCTATTATGGGATACCATTTATTAGAATGACAATGAACATTTTAAAACTACTTTACCAAGCCCTTTCACAGATTGCAATCTCATTTAAGATAACAGGAAGTGTTCTCTGCCCACTAGTCCTGGCTTTGGCCAAGTTACTTAATTCACCAGCACTCCATTTCTTCATGTGTAAAGTCAGCAAATTTGAAGAGGACTCAAGCCCATATATATATATTCTGACTCCAAGTCAGTACTCTTTCCTCCATTGAACCTGGTGATGGGTCCATTTCAAGTGTTAAAATCAAAAGAGGCAGGCATTTAGGAGATATGTTTATGTGAAAGGTCACTGGCGTTAGGCCACTACCCAGAGGCAACCTAAAGAATCTCATGGTGGATGAGGTGTAGGGGAAAGACTTCTCTCCTTATACACATCCTAGGACAACTTCTTCTCCCCTGTAATTCTTGTCTTTTTCTTTTCATAAATATTCCATGGGAGTTCTAGATTCCACAGATACTCTTTTGTTGTTTTTCAGTCATTTTTGACTTTGACTCTGTGACCCTGTTTGGGTTTTTTTGGGGGCAAGATACTGGAGTGGTTTGTTCATTTTACATAGAGAAATTGAAGCACACAAGGTTAAGTGACTTGCCTAGGGTCACACAGCTAGTAACAAATATCTGAGACCAAATGTGAACTCAAAAAATATGAATCTTCTGACTCCACATCTGGTACTTTATCCAATGAGTAATCTGGCTGCCCTCAGATATTCTTAATTCTCATAAAATAGTTCAAGAATGACATTACTTTCACATGTATAATTGATATTATATTTCTTGCTTTCTCAATAGATGGGGGAGGAGTTTCGAGGGAGAGAATTTGGAACTCAAAATTTAAAGAAGAAAAATATGCCTAAAATAGCAAAATTTTAAAAAAGAAAAACTTTTGTTAACTTTTTTTTTTTTAAAGAATAACATTATACTGGACTTTGAGTTTCCAAAGTTAAGGGAAAGGTGTGCACAATGGTAGAACAATATCTGCCATAGAGTTCCAAGACCTTGGTTGAAGTCCTAATCCCTTCACTGACTATGTATAAATCCCATAACTCTCTGAGCTCCAGGTACCTCACCTTTAAATAGGGATAATCATATTCATTCTGACTGCCTCTTAGCTTTATTGTGGGGGCTGAAGGAGAAGATATAAGAAAAGTCTTTGTTAAGTGCTATAAAATATTAGTATTATTGTTGATAGTTGCAAATAACAAACCAATTTTTATAAAATAATATTATTACAAATAATATCTTGGGTCCTAAGAGAATTGCCACTTGGAAACAGAATAGAAACATGGAATCCAATTGAAGGAGGAAATGGAAAAAAGAGAAAACATGACCAGTTAAAATCCTAAGGGGGAGACTTAAGAAACAGGTGTCAAGCTACCAAATCACCCTCAATTTCCTCCCTTGTTGTTGGTTAAAAAGGCTCCATCTAAAAAAAGAAGGAAATGATGTTTTCAATCATTTTAATTATTTTTTACATGTAACAACTGTATGGAGATATCCAAAGATGACACATGACTGGGTCAGGTAACTTGACTCATTAATAATCTGTACTGGTTTCATTATTTCTTTTGTGGGAGATCTTGTCAAAGCAGGGTTGCACTGTAATGCTTTTGTGTTTATGAAATGCCTGGGGCCTTTTTTATGAAAGACATTTTCTACCTTCAAAATATTATTATGGTTATTAGGCAGCTGAGAGGTTAAACTACTTCAATTTATTCTACTCACAGTTACCAAGAAAGACCTGTCACCTCTCATTCTTTCCTCTTTTCCCCCACCAAACACAGAAAACTTGTGCTGAGTAAAATAGCCAGAGCAGGAGTGATTCAGATGTTGAGACAGAAAAAAAAAGAGATAGTGTTGACCATTTCCAATTGTCTGCCCCACAGGCACCTCAAATTTAGTATGGCTTTAATAGAACTCATTACTTCTTTCTCCTCCCATGTTCCAATTTTATTTCTGACTTGTCTATTTCTGTAAAGGGAGCCTCCTAACATGAAAGTTTTCTGAGAACTCTAGTTGCTAGTGCCTTCCTCCCCCCACCCCAATCAAATCTCTGCATTTATTTTTGTATGTGTTTAATGATCATCTTTACATGAGCCCCCAATAGAGAATGAACTTGGTTTGTTTTATCTTTGCTTAGCATACTAATCTACAGACAGGGACTGTCTTTTGCCTTTTTTATTTCACTGACACAGCACGGTACCTGACTGGTGCTTAATTAATGCTTGTAAACTTACTAACATGAATAAGTAATGTCCAGAGGATGGAGCCCTTGCTGAAGGGTTACGCCACATAGTAATTGTAGAAATTAGGTTTATTTAACCAAAGACTTAGGGGTGACTAACTGAAATGTTATCATTGGATGAGGTATTAAACTTGTTCTATTAGGCCCCAAAGGATTAATGAGTGGAAATTCCAGAGTCATATTTCAGTACAATAAAGTGGGGGAAAACCCAAATGACCCTACCTAACAATTAGAGCTATCTAAAAATGGAACAGAAAGTAGGGATTTCCCCATTATTTTAAAATATAGGTTTTCCCCATGAAGGCTCTATCCATCTGTACAGGTCCAGGCTGGATAGATGACCTCTGAAAAACCTTCTAACTTTGAGATGCTATAATTCTGGGACAGGGCTGTCCAGAAGACCCAGTTACAGACCTAAGAAGTCATCAAACTTCAATCTAAGTTTTGAATGATTCTACACTTGAATATACCCCCTAGCTCTTAACATATGGGAAAAATTCAACCTCCCTTGAAATCAGTTTCCAAAAATTTTTAGAATAGCTTGTAAAAGACAACTATGTTTTTCCAAAGGGTCAAATTTATAGTATCACAATTTGAAAACAATCCTATTTCTCTGAAATTAAAAGAAAATACTTTGAAGATTATTCTGCAACTTTTTTTTTTGTTTGCCTTTTTTCTTTGACTGGATATGGGATAGTGAGATGACATTTGTTTCTGGGAAGTTCCCTTAACAGCAGTTTTCCTTATATTGACCCCATTTTACTGAGTTACTGTAATTTAGTGAGTAGTATATACTCAATTGAGTCCTTGGTTATCTCATAGAAATCTAGGATCATCAGTTTCAGAAACTGGAAGAGTCCTTTATGATTGTACCCCTCATTTTACAGATAAGGAAACTGAAGCTGTGAGATGAGGTGGGGGAGAGCAGACTTATTCAAGCTGCAGAACTAAGATTCATGTCCAGGCCCCCTGATAAATCCAATATTCCTTCCATTATGTCAAACCACCTCCAGTTCAGTAGTTTTCTCTAATTGCTTCACAAGTATAAATCTTGTCTCAAGTAGTTGGTAAGTTCATTCTTCTATATCTCCCCTCCAACATCTATTACCCATTTTATTTTTTGGCACAAAAGAAAGGACCAGTAAATATTTTTTTATAATCATAGGTCACAACTATGTTTTGCTCTGTGGTTTATAAAGCACTTTGCTTATCATACTCAGTGAGGCAGAAGTAATAATATTCATATTTTATAAGAGAGGAAATTATTTGCTAGAGGCAAAGTATCTAGTGAGAAGTAAAGCTTGAGTTGAACCCTAGACTGTACCCAAATATAGGCATTAATCCAAGAGAGAGTGATGTTGCAGTGGAAAGATGCCCATATTTGCCATTGGAAGACATGGGTTCAAATTTTGTCTATGCTGTTTATTGGTTGTATAATTTTTGACAGGTTATTTTAGCTCTCTTTTAATTTTTGTTTTCTCATCTATACAAGGAGGATAATAATAGCAGTCCTAATCAGTGAATCCTGGATATCAAGGGAAGCTAATGATTGATATACTTTTTAAAATTTAACTATAAGGATCTGATATCCAAGATATAGGAAGAGCTATTTCCCAATGGATTTGAACAAACAACTCTCACAAATTACAAACTCTTAGCAAGCATATGAAAATTTATTTCAAATTACTAACAAGAGGAATGTGAATCCAAACAGCTATGGGCTTTCAATTCACTTCCAGCAAATTGTCAAAGGAAACAAAAGATGGAAATAGTCAACATTGAAGGAAAGAGAGACATTAATATATGGTAGAGTTATGAATTCATTCAACTACCTTAAGAAACAATATGGAATTATTTGATACTTTTCTTAGTACCATACCCTTTAACTTAGAGATCTTGACACTATGTATACCTCAAGGAGATCAAGAAAAAAAAGTTGTTCATTATTCTTTTTCTCCAAGGAAAGAAAGTTGTTGAGGTAATGTGACCCCATTTGGGATTTTTGTGGCAAAGATACTTGAATGATTTGCCATATTCTTCTTGAGCTCATTTTACAGATGAGGAAACTGAGGCAAACAGGGTTAAATGACTTGCCTAGGGTCACAAAGCTAGTAAGTGTCTGAGGTCACATTTGAACTCAGGTCTAGGCCTCTCATTCTATCCATTGTGCAGCACTGGTACACACAAAAAATTCTATGAGTATTTTTGAGAGAAGGTAAGGTACACTAAAATACTCATAGCAGTACTTTTTATCAAAGCAAGGAATTGGAAATAAAGTGGATGCCTGTTAATTGGTGAATTGCCAAATAAAGTATGGTGCACAAATGCAATGAAATATTACTGATTCATAACAAAATGATGAATGTGAACACTATAGAGAAGCAAAGTAACATGTATTTGAACTTATGCTGAGAGAAACTGGGGAAATAATTTACCTTAATGATAATATAACTGAAAAGAACTGTAAAAAAAAGAAAGTGAATGCTAGATATTTACAGTTTATAAATCAATGAACATTTATTAAGTACCTACCATGCATCAGACTCTATACCTAGATACTTGAGGATGAGGGATAAGAGAAGAGACCAAAAAATACAGTCTATTCCTTTTACTGCAGAAATGGGGACTGTAGACAAGGAACATTAAATTTACTGTCAGATATCTTTGCTAGTTTTGCTGAGTTGCTTCCACCCCCCCCCCCCACCCCTTAATTTCTTTGTTACAAGAGATAGGTCTATGGGTAAAGAGAGGAGTAGAGATCTATTTGGAAATGAATGGCATGTAAAGTCAAGAGATAGGAATACAAATTAAAAGCAAAGACAAAAGACCTTCATTTTTTCTGGGGTCCATTCCAGACATCTTTGTCCAATATTATCCAGCATTCTTTCCACTCTGGAAGATCCTCCTTTGTGGCTCTGATTGGTTAATTCCTTATGGAGCCACCATTTTAAGAAAAAGGCCTAGATCAACAATGTTCACTCCTTCATTTTTTCTCTGGGCTCCACTCATGATACTCTGAACTTCTTTTTTCATCATGCTCCTATGCAAGTACCCTCTCTTTCCAATATTCTTTTCAGCTTCCTTTTATAGGTCTTCCTCTATTAGCATGTAAACTCCTTAAATGCTAGGATTGACTTTCTTTTTTGTTTGTATTTGTATTCCTAGAATTTTTCACAGTGCTCATCTCATAGCAAGTGCTTAATAAATGTTGTTGACTTCTCTTGACTTAACTTCCCCAGGAGTATTTTGAAGCTCAATTCAGAAAAAAAATAGTTTTCTAGTCTACAAAGTACCATGTAGATTTCAATTTCCATCATTATGACCACTGAAGTCATTGAATATGATTTTATAAGAAAGCTAAATATGAACACTGCCTGTCCTGGTTAAGCCATGTATAGATAATGATATTTGTCCTTCATTATTGAAGATCATGATGTCAAGGAGGTGATGCCATGACAAACGCAAGATTTGAATTTGAGTGAGGGGGCGCTGTGCTAAATCACCAGATTCACTTTCTCTTTCAGAGCCATCTGGGTCCAATGGCCAGATATGAATCAGGATGACTGGAGATGGCCCTGGTTGTGAGACAGTCAGGACTAAGTTACTTGCCCAAGCTCACACAGCTA